>NC_034198.2:29605970-29633470 GCF_002021735.2 Oncorhynchus kisutch | reverse complement strand
AGTGGGGAGAGACAGAGAGTGGGGAGAGAGAGACAGAGAGTGGGGAGAGAGAGACAGAGAGTGGGGGAGAGAGAGACAGAGAGTGAGGAGAGACAGAGAATGGGGAGAGAGAGACAGAGAGTCGGGAGAGACAGAGAATGGGGAGAGAGAGACAGAGAGTGGGGGGAGAGAGACATAGATTGGGGGAGAGAGAGAGAGAGAGAGAGTGGGGGAGAGAGAGACAGAGAGTGGGGAGAGACAGAGAGTGGGGAGAGACAGAGAGAGAGAGACAGGGAGCCGGGGAGAGAGAGACAGAGAGCGGGGGAGAGAGAGACAGAGAGTGTGGAGAGACAGAGAGTGTGGAGAGAGAGACAGAGAGTCGGGAGAGAGAGACAGAGAGTGGGGGAGAGAGAGACAGAGAGTGGAGGAGAGTGAGAGAGAGAGTGGGGAGAGAGAGAGAGACAGAGAGTGGGGAGAGACAGAGAGTGGGGAGAGAGAGACAGAGAGTGGGGAGAGAGAGACAGAGAGTGGGGGAGAGAGAGACAGAGAGTGGGGGAGAGAGAGAGAGAGAGTGGGGGAGAGAGAGAGAGAGAGAGTGGGGAGAGAGAGACAGAGAGTCGGGAGAGAGAGACAGAGAGTGGGGGGGAGAGAGAGAGAGAGAGACAGAGACAGAGAGTGGGGAGAGACAGAGAATGGGGAGAGAGAGACAGAGAGTCAGGGAGAGAGAGACAGAGAGTAGGAGAGGGAGATTGGGGGAGTGTGACAGAGAAAATGACAGAGACAGATGGAAAGATAGGGAGGAGACAGTCAACAAATCAAATGGCAAATATTTCCCGGATGAGCCTGTATCCAGTGACTACAAAGAAATCCATAATAGACCTCAGCCTCACAGGCGACACCACACCCGCACCCGCACTCACTTACACACGTGCACACACGCCAAATCCTGAGCCAGAGCATAATTGCACTTGCCCAGGGAGTTACATGTCAGCCGATTTCACGCCCAGGCTCTACTGTGTAGGTGTAAATTACCCCTTGTGTGTGTGTGTCTGTGTGTCTGCCTGTCTCTGTGTGTATGCGTGAGCGCATGTGTGTGTATGCGTGTGTATACACTCGTTCATGCGTGTGTGTTTGTCTGTTTTTGTGTGGTTGTGTGACTGCTGGAGAAGTAGTGTGTAGGTGTGCATTAGCCTCCTCAGTGTATCTCCTTGCTGTAATCCTCCACCAGTCCCCCAAGGACTTTCTCCAATAATCTTACATGCTGTTCTGGCTCTCAGCTCGCCTTAGCTCCATGTCAACAAGCTTCTTAACTACCCTCTGCCGACGGAGCTGTTGGCCGAATGAATTAAGATAGAAGGGTGTGGGTTGTGTCCCAAATTGCACCTGTAGGGCTCTGGTCAAAGTAGTGCACTATATAGGGAATTGGGTACTATTTGGGATGCTCCCCAGGTAACACTTTACTGTAAACCCTGGCATTTAAAAAATGGAGATGACCTCTAACTGTTTTAGTCCAAATATAGTAGATTAAGAAAAATGTGCCATCTCTGTCTGTGTTTTCTATTTGGTGTGCCATCTCTGTCTGTGTTTTCTATTTGGTGTGCCATCTCTGTCTGTGTTTTCTATTTGGTGTGCCATCTCTGTCTGTGTTTTCTATTTGGTGTGCCATCTCTGTCTGTGTTTTCTATTTGGTGGCACGGTCTTTTAATGCACAAATGAAGGAGTGAACCTTTAACTACAGTGCCGATAATCTCCAGAATTAACTAAATGGTAGAAATTAGCAATATGTTCTTTGTGATATGATTATTTATTGGGGAAGTCATCAGACTCACTGTCAGCAGAGTAAAGTGTGTGTCCGATCGTGTCACAGACAGAGGGGAGAGATGGCTACTGAAAGGCCCTGGATGTGATGCTCCCACACTGACATGGTATTAAAGGGCTGTGTGTGTGTGTGTCCTACAACACTGACATGGTATTAAAGGGCTGTGTGTGTGTGTGTGTGTGTGTGTGTCCTACAACACTGACATGGTATGAAAAGGCTGTGTGTGTGTGTGTCCTACAACACTGACATGGTATTAAAGGGCTGTGTGTGTGTGTGTGTGTCCTACAACACTGACATGGTATGAAAAGGCTGTGTGTGTGTGTGTGTCCTTCAACACTGACATGGTATTAAAGGGCTGTGTGTGTGTCCTACAACACTGACATGGTATTAAAGGGCTGTGTGTGTGTGTGTGTCCTACAACACTGTCATGGTATTAAAGGGCTGTGTGTGTGTGTGTGTCCTACAACACTGACATGGTATGAAAAGGCTGTGTGTGTGTGTGTGTCCTACAACACTGACATGGTATTAAAGGGCTGTGTGTGTGTGTATGTGTCCTACAACACTGACATGGTATTAAAGGGCTGTGTGTGTGTGTGTGTGTGTGTGTGTGTGTGTGTCCTACAACACTGACATGGTATTAAAGGGCTGTGGTGTGTGTGTGTGTCCTACAACACTGACATGGTATTAAAGGGATGTGTGTGTGTGTTGTTTGGGGGCTGGGTCAGGGATGTGGTGTGAGTTGTTTGGGGGCTGGGTCAGGGATGTGGTGTGAGTTGTTTGGGGGCTGGGTCAGGGATGTGGTGTGAGTTGTTTGGGGGCTGGGTCAGGGATGTGGTGTGAGTTGTTTGGGGGCTGGGTCAGGGATGTGGTGTGAGTTGTTTGGGGGCTGGGTCAGGGATGTAGAATGAGTTGTTAGGGGGCTGGGTCAGGGATGTGGTGTGAGTTGTTTGGGGGCTGGGTCAGGGATGTGGTGTGAGTTGTTTGGGGGCTGGGTCAGGGATGTGGTGTGAGTTGTTTGGGGGCTGGGTCAGGGATGTAGAATGAGTTGTTAGGGGGCTGGGTCAGGGATGTGGTGTGAGTTGTTTGGGGGCTGGGTCAGGGATGTAGAGTGAGTTGTTTGGGGGCTGGGTCAGGGATATGGAGTGAGTTGTTTGGGGGCTGGGTCAGGGATGTAGAGTGAGTTGTTTGGGGGCTGGGTCAGGGACATGGAGTGAAATGTTTGGGGGCTGGGTCAGGGATGTGGTGTGAGTTGTTTGGGGCTGGGTCAGGGATGTAGAGTGAGTTGTTTGGGGGCTGGGTCAGGGATGTAGAGTGAGTTGTTTGGGGGCTGGGTCAGGGATGTGGTGTGAGTTGTTTGGGGGCTGGGTCAGGGATATGGAGTGAGTTGTTTGGGGGCTGGGTCAGGGATGTAGAGTGAGTTGTTTGGGGGCTGGGTCAGGGATGTAGAGTGAGTTGTTTGGGGGCTGGGTCAGGGATGTGGTGTGAGTTGTTTGGGGGCTGGGTCAGGGATGTGGTGTGAGTTGTTTGGGGGCTGGGTCAGGGATGTGGTGTGAGTTGTTTGGGGGCTGGGTCAGGGATGTAGAGTGAGTTGTTTGGGGGCTGGGTCAGGGATATGGAGTGAGTTGTTTGGGGGCTGGGTCAGGGATGTGGTGTGAGTTGTTTGGGGGCTGGGTCAGGGATGTAGAGTGAGTTGTTTGGGGGCTGGGTCAGGGATATGGAGTGAGTTGTTTGGGGGCTGGGTCAGGGATGTGGTGTGAGTTGTTTGGGGGCTGGGTCAGGGATGTGGTGTGAGTTGTTTGGGGGCTGGGAGAAGAATAGGGGAGACAGCACAGAGCTACTGGAAAAAACATTGCATTGTGGGAAAAGGATATCGCAGACTCACTGAATATTACATCTGAACATGGCATCTGCATTAGTGAAAGGGGAGGAGCCAGCAGTCATCCCCAAAGTGAAATAATGTACACACAAACAGTTGACAGTCTACACTAACAGTACAGAAGGAGTTGTTGCATCATACAGTCATTCAACAAACACAAGACAATTGAAATATTTCTTGTATCATTTACCATTTTAACACTATTACTCTATTTAATCTAATCAACTGTTAAAAGTGACATGATTACACAATGTGCAGACATTACACATGGTATTTATTATGTGCAGTATAGAGCCTGTACATCAGCAAAGTATTCATCCATATTATGGATGATAAATGACATCGCTCTTCTTTTATTAATGTATGATCCAAGAGATTGACTAGAATGAAGAGAGCGTGATGGAGGAGGAGAAATAGATAGAGTGCTGGCTTTTATATCTCTACGCTCACCCGGTGATGGATATATACAATCCATCCAGAGGGTGGAGAGGAGGAGGTGGAGAGGGAGGCTGGAAATTTATAAATAAATCCATGGACAATTTATTGATATTTCTTTGTGCGCTGGTTTACAGGAAAATATTGAAATCACAGTCAAAATTATGTATAATCCATTGTTCTTTGCTAAGGCATTTAAACTCAGATCCCTTTATGAATATTTAAAGATTGCCTCTCTCTCCCTCTCTCTCTCTCGTTGTTTCCCTCTCCCTCCCTCCCTCTCTCTCTCTCTCTCTCTCTCTCTCTCTCTCTCTCTCTCTCTCTCTCTCTCCCTCCCTCCCTCCCTCCCTCCCTCCCTCCCTCCCTCTCTCTCTCTCTCTCTCTCTCTCTCTCTCTCTCTCTCTCCCTCCCTCCCTCCCTCCCTCCCTCTCTCTCTCTCTATCTCTCTCTCTCTCTCTCTCTCTCTCTCTCTCCTCTCTCTCTCTCTCTCTCTCTCTCTCTCTCTCTCTCTCTCTCTCTCTCGTTGTGTCCCGCTCCCTCTATCTCCCTCTCTCTCTCTCTCTCTCTCTCTCTCTCTCTCTCTCCTCTCTCTCTCTCTCTCTCTCTCTCTCTCTCCCTCCCTCTCTCTCTCTCTCTCTCTCTCTCTCTCTCTCTCTCTCTTCTCTCTCTCTCGTTGTGTTCCCGCTCCCTCCATCTCCCTCCCTCCCTCCATCTCTTCTCTCTCTCTCTCTCTCTCTCTCTCTCTCTCTCGTTGTGTCCCGCTCCCTCCATCTCCCTCCCTCCATTTCTCTCTCTCTCTCTCTCGTTGTGTCCCGCTCCCTCCATCTCCCTCCCTCCCTCCATCTCTCTCTCTCTCTCTCTCTCTCTCTCTGTCTCTCTCTCTCTCATACACACACTTTCTCATTTCGACATAAAGATTGCTGTGTGATACAACATTGGAGTAATCAATCAGATATTGTTGCTAAGCTGGCATTGTCAGTCAAGCACTACAACATCCCAGTCATTTGTCTTACAGCACTCATGAACGCGCACACACAAATGCACACATGCACACATGCACACACACACACACACACACACACACACACACACACACACACACACACACACACACACACACACACACACACACACACACACACACACACACACACACACACACACACACACACACACACACACACACACACACACACACACACACACACATACACACACACACACACACACACACACACACAAATAACTCTTGTGCTTCAGCTTCTTTTTGGTGCCAAAATGAATTAATTGATGCATATTGTAGAGATAATATGATAATAATAGAATCGATTTTACATACAGCTTGGCGAGTAAAAGAACCCTAAGGCAAAATATGATTATTTATAGGACTTGAATATCTACTCCATTCTTCTCTTTGGGAGCAAACCTCTTTGCTCTTTTTTCCTCCTACCAATCAATTTGAGTAGGTCACTAGTGTCTACCACTACCCCCCAGGTGGTTTGCTTTCTACCACAGTCTTTCAAATGGGGAACCGGATGGCACACTTGTTCTACAATATTCCATTAAATTAGAAGCTCATGTTTTTTTTTATTTTTTAGACAGCTGCACACACATGCAAACACTCACACCCACACAAGCACACACACACACCTTATCACCTCACTGATACGTCTACAGAAGACCGAAGTGTAACGTGCTTTACTCCTGTCGAGACAGGAAATGGTTTCCTAGCTGGCTTTGTCCTCTAAAGGTTTGTCATTAGCCCAGGCAGCCAATCAAGATACAGCTGCAGGTGCTGTCTGCCTTTGAGACCACTAACGAGGCGTACGAGACCGGGAGGTGGCTGCCGACTGCATGACGTTTACATGAGCCGCGTAGGGGGACAGCTGGGTGTTCATTTTCTCCCTCTGCGCCCTGCTTGTATATCTAGTCTTCCAGAAGCTCCAGTGTTGTGTAAAAATGAGACATTCTTACACATACCGGAAACTGCTTCTCTGGAAGAAAATGGCTCCCATTTTCATGAAGCTTAAGTTGCTATTTGAATGCCTTGGCGTTACTATAGCTTTTGTGTATATGTTTCGTAAATTTGATGACTCATGTACAGCTTCACAGAAAGTATTCTGGAGTACATCAGGGAATGTTCACATCCAGCCTACTTTCTTTCCCATCAGTTACACTATTATCCTGATTTTAAACGCTGTGAAGCACATTTACCCATTTAAAAACATTTCCATGCTAAGATTCCTCTCTCTCTCCTCTCTCCAGCTGGAACTACGTATATATTTGGGCGTGACGGCGGTCTGATCACGTATACATGGCCTCCCAATGACAGGCCCAGCACGCGGGCAGACAGGCTGGCCATAGGCTTCAGCACACAGCTGAAAGATGCTGTTCTGGTGAGGGTGGATAGCTCCTCTGGCCTTGGAGACTACCTGAAGCTACACATTGTAAGTCACTGAGTCTACTATGTTCTACTCATCCTCTATTCTGCTCTAGTCCTACTGATGCTCTACTATATTTATTCTATTATATTCTACTTTAATCTACTCTACTCGACTCTATTCTACTTTACTGCTCTACTCTACTTTACTTTACTGCTCTACTCTACTTTACTTTACTGCTCTACTCTACTTTACTGTTCTACTCTACTTTACTTTACTCTAGTCTACTCTACTCTACTTTACTTTACTCTAGTCTACTCTACTCTACTTTACTGTTCTACTCTACTTTACTTTACTCTAGTCTACTCTACTCTACTTTACTTTACTCTAGTCTACTCTACTCTACTTTACTGTTCTACTCTACTTTACTTTACTCTAGTCTACTCTACTCTACTTTACTTTACTCTAGTCTACTTTACTGTTCTACTCTACTTTACTTTACTCTAGTCTACTCTACTCTACTTTACTTTACTCTAGTCTACTCTACTCTACTTTACTTTACTCTAGTCTACTCTACTCTACTTTACTGCTCTACTCTACTTTACTTTACTCTAGTCTACTCTACTCTACTTTACTGTTCTACTCTACTTTACTCTATACTACTATACTCTATTTTACATTATTCTGCTTTACTCTAATCTACTTTACTTTACTCTAGTTTAGTTGACTATTCTACTTTACTGCTCTACTCTACTTTACTCTATTCTACTTTACTCTATTCTACTCTACTCTTTTCTAATTTACTCTATTCTACATGACTCTATTCTACATTACTCTACTATATTATGCTCTTCTCTACTCTATTCTACTCTACTTGACTCTACTTGACTCGACTCTACTATATTAAGCTTTACTCTGCTCTGCTCTACTCTACTTTACTTTATTATTATATTATATTCTACTCTACTTTACATTACTCTACTCTACTTTACTCTATTCTACTTTAATATATTCTACTCTATTCTACTCTACTCTGTTCTACTTTACTCTATTCTATTTGATTCTACTCTACTCTATTCGACTTTACTCTATTCTATTTTATTCTACTCTACTCTGTTCTACTTTACTCTATTCTACTCTATTCTACTCTACTCTGTTCTACTTTACTCTATTCTACTATATTCTACTCTACTCTGTTCTACTTTACTCTATTCTATTTTATTCTACTCTACTCTATTCGACTTTACTCTATTCTACTTTACTCTATTCGACCTCACTTGTTTATATATTATATCATGATACACACACACACACACACACACACACACACACACACACACACACACACACACACACACACACACACACACACACACACACACACACACACGTACCATGATGGTGATACAGATGATGTGATGGTGATGATGATGATGGTGATGACGATCATGTCAAGGACAACTACACCAAACATAAAGATGAGGTAAAGGTTCTACAGCAACGTAACATCACCACGGCCTGATAATATTAATCCGTCGTTTAATGATGACGGCAAATTAATACAGACACGTCGGTGTGGCTTCACACTAGTAGCCCTGGGAACAGTTTTTTTGGCATTCGACAGGCGTCAAATCCCTGCTGTTCTGGTACTAACAAGATGTTGCTTCCCGCCTCCCTCCCCTGATCTGGTCCACGTGTTGTGAGCTGTAAGTACAGAGAGCCTAGTCAGAGACAACACAGTAATGGTGGTTGTTTTATACAGCTCTGACCTGCCCTGTAATTCTACTGCCTTCTGCCTCCCTGACCCGCCCTCCTCCACCAACCACCCACCCACTCCCTCAGAATACTGATAGATGCAGGCAGAGAGTGAGCACAGGCACACATGCTGCTTGTGCGCGCACACACACACACACGTCAGATGGACGTGCACACAAACACACACCACTACTACAACTGCAAACATACACACACACACATTCTGTACATAGGCAATACACTTGAATTTAGCTTGCCACTGCCCACATACTGTACACTTTAACATGCAGTAACACATCAAGCAGTCCTCAGGACACACAGCAGTGGTCACATACACACAGACACACCAGGTGATTCTGGGACTAAGGCATGGAACATTAAACTAACGACAGGGAAGAACAGGACCGTTTGAAAGAATAACAGCAAACTTACAAACACGCACCACACCATCTGACGTCACAGTGTGTTATTACACACACACACACTATGTTATCTGACAGCGTCTTAACACAGGGACTGGATGGAGCTCTGGCTGGGAGGGGAAGGGACACTTACAATAGATAGATAAAATAACTGTACTCTCCTACACGCTAACACAGACCAACTCATCCAAGCACTCCCACATACCAACATGAATCCATACAGTCCCCCACACACGCAAACACAACCCCATGGACTCCTACATAAAATGACAGTGAACTCATGGACACCTTTCATATGTAAAAGAAATGTGTTATCTTACATCTTGCTGAAACACACACACACATGCACACACACACACACACACACACACACACACACACACACACACACACACACACACACACACACACACACACACACACACACACACACACACACACACACACACACACACACACACACACACACACACACACACACACACACAAACACACACCTGCCCCACCCCCACACCTCACACACAACCTTACATGCTCACTCACTCCCCAACCCCCAACGGACTTGGAGTACCTAGCAGCAAAGCTAAGAGTTAATGACTTCAACAGAGGCTTGGCTAAATGTGTATCTGTGCTGCAGCTGGTGCTCTCTGATTAGACTTAAGGCTGACTTCCAAATGGCACCGTATTTCTTATACAGTGCACTACTGTTGTCCAGAGCGCCGGTCAAAAGTAGTGCACTTAATAGGGAATCTGATGCCATTTGGGTCTCAGCCTAGGATGCTGGAGCACATATCACACGCAGGCACAGCAACATATTTGCACCTCATATTAATGCGCCCCTCTGTCGCTCTCTAGGGCCCCCTGGAGCAGGATCCGGGAACCCTGGAGTCAGGGGGAGGGAAGGAGGGAGAGCCTCATATGGTGTGAGGCAGCAGGGGGAGGGAGGTCATACGGCTCTGCTAGTAGTAGACGCGCACCTTGCTCTGTGTGTGTGTGCGTGTGTGTGTGTGTCCGTGCTCCCTCCGTGAGCGCTGCTGTGACTCTGAGAGCACTTACAGTGAGGAAATGATGATAGGCATGTTATTACTGCAGCGAGGGCACTGGGCTGTGAAACTCATCCTCCTCTCTCTCCTTTGGTGTGTGTGTGTATGTTTGTGTATGTGTGCGTGTGTTTGTGTGTCATCCTCCCTCTTCTTTCCTCCCCTCGCATCAGCAACCGCTCTCAATGCTCCTCCTGGTTTTACATTTACTTATTTATTACGTGTTCATTTGAGGGGCTTTGTTAAACGTTGCAGAGAGAGAAAGATAGAGGAAGAGAGAGGGGGAGAGCGAGAGAGACAGAGAGTCAGCTTGGAACTGATCTGGGACGAGGCTAACCATTTCCTGTATTCTTTGAAAGACCATCGTTTTATATTGCATGGAATCTACCCATGATTTTCTCATGTCATTTCCAGTGAAACCCAAAGTCAACCACAGCAAACTTTAACATTCATGCCATATTTTTTGACCTTCATTTTCAATGGCGTCCCCATATGCCCATGACCAGAGCTGTGACTAGCTTATAACGTCTTAGGAGGAGTGTATGGTCTGTGAGAGATAGGATTAAACCAGATATGAGTATTTACTCCCCTTCTTCCCTCCTCTCATCCTTCCATACATCCCTCTAATCTGCAGCTCCCATTTGTGAATGATAGAATAGAAAAAAAGAGCGATAGAAACCCACTGGGGCTTGAAGGATGGAATGACACACGCACGCAAACATTCTCTCTCTCTCTCTCTCTCTCTCTCTCTCTCTCTCTCTATGTTATATGGGTAGTATTCATGTAAATGCACCTCTAAGGAATAGTGATTATTCGCCCCCGGCCCTCTCCTCTCTATCTAACCTCTTAGACCCTTTTCAGACTACGTCAGATTCTCTTGAGGTTTAGTGAAAATGCCGTCGGCTATACTTTTTTAAATAATGTGAACTTGCAAACTTAGTACATCTCTAGCGCTACCTCCGTAGGTGGCGTACGACATTCGCCCGACAGTTGTCCCCCTCCGAGCAGAGCAGTGTGAACAGAATTGTCTCGTTCAGCCCCGAACTCCAGCAGTATAAATGGTAATAGCAGAGCAATGATTTTGAAATAGCTGAAATGTATAGACATTTTCTTAAAATGTGAGACTTGTTTTATTGAGTTTTTACCTGAAAGTAGCAGTCTGTTACATTCTGAAGTTGCCAGCTGCTCTGTACCACTTAAACCAATGAAAGCCCATCCCCACCACCAAAAGAAAAGTACAATGTCGATAGTAGATCATACAGAAAGAATATATATATATATATGTTTTAACATGGCACCACAGGTCCCAGAGCTGTTCCTGATCTGGTAGGCTAACCTAACCAGCTCAGCTGGGGAAAAAAACACTTTTATATGTGCACTAATGGGAACAGATCATTTTTCTAATGAGGTCATATGGCTTTTAAAAAATGGATAGACTCCTTGCCCTAGGGAGGATGAAAACATTACAACCCTGTCAAACTGCAGCAACGTTGTACTTGTTCATATTAATTATATTTGAAAACTAACAGGGATTGTTCTTTACACAGACCAAGACAACAACTGTGATTGGACAATATAACGAATAACAGGGCTGAGCTTGCTACTGTATATGCGGGGTTGCATCTGTAGTTAAAGTTATTCATACAGAATGTCATCACTATTGTGTTGATTGATTCATTCCAGGGAATCATTTTGGATTTAAAAGGCCTAGGTAGCCATCCGGGGTTTGAATGTAAAGCACATGTTATCAGAAGGGATGTAGGCTACCTGCAGCTGTGGTTGCTAAAGGCTGAAGTTGATCATACTGAAGCACAGGCTCATTTAGCATGAGTTGACATATCATGAGGCATTTCAATGTATGCATTTTTTGGGGGGTGGCAGATATGGGCTTCCTTATAAAACAGCTCGTTGCTTGTCACTTCTCCACAGTTAATTCACTTATATTACACCCATGTTTTCAGGCGCAATTAGCTTTTACCACATGGAGGCCAAATCATTTGTATATTGATACAAATGAAGCCTGACTTGTTGTAACGTTGTTAGGCAGGCCTACTGTGCTTTTATATTCATAAAACGTAATGTACATATTACACAACATGGCCAAAAGTATGTGGACACCTGCTCGTTGAACATCTCATTCCAAAATCATGGGCATTAAAATGGAGTTGGTCCCCCTTTTGCTGCTATAACAGCCTCCACTCTTCTGGGAAGGCTTCCCGCTAGATGTTGGAACATTGCTGGAGGGACTTGCTTCCATTCAGCCACAAGAGCATTAGTGAGGTGGGGACACTGATGTTGGGCGATTAGGCCTGGCTCGCAGCCTGCGTTCCAATTCATCCCAAAGGTGTTCATCTAGAATGTCATTGTATGCTCACCCGAACCATGAAAAACAGCCCCAGACCATTATTCCTCCTCCAACAAACTTTACAGTTGACACTATGAATTGGGGTAGGTAACGTTCTCCAGGCATCCGCAAACCCAGATTAGTTTGTCAGACTGCCAGATGGTGAAGAGGGATTAATCATTCCAGGGAACTTGTTTTCACTGGTGGTGAGCTTTACACAACTCCAGCCGACACTTGACATTGCACCTCGTGATCTTAAGCTTGTGTGTAGCTGCTCGGCTATGGAAACCCATTTCTTGATGCTTCCGACTAACAGTTTTTGTGCCGATGTTGCTTCCAGAGGCAGTTTGGAACTTGGTAGTGGTTGTTGCACTTCCAGCAGCATACCACCCTGCATCCCACTGCTGGCTTGCTTCTGAAGCTAATCATGGTTGGTCCTGGTCAGTCCCTGGATGGGAGACCAGATGCTGCTGGAAGTTGTGTTGGAGGGCCAGTAGGAGGCACCCTTTCCTCTGGTTTAAAAAATATAAAATTCCCCAGGGCAGTATTTGGGAACATTGTGTAGGGTGCCGTCTTTGGATGGGGTGTTAAACGGGTGTCCTGACTCTCTGTAGTACTAAAGTACTTGATGTAGCACCCCTACTCTTACAATAAGTACTTTAGTACCACAGAGAGTCAGGACACCTGTTTAACACCCCATCCAAAGTCCTGGCTAAACACCCAATCTGACCCTCATACCATCGTTGCCACCAAATCATCCCCAGCGTACAATTGGCTCATTCATCTCCTCTCCCCTGTAACTATTCCCCAGATTGTTGCTGTAAATTAGAATGTGTGCTCAGTCAACTTACCTGCTAAAATAAAAAATCTATTAAAAAAAGTTGCAACCGAGGACAGAAGATTTTTACATGCTACGCGCTTCAGCACCTGACGGTCCCATTCTGTGAGCTTGTGTGGCCTCCCACTTCGTGGATGACCCATTGTTGCTCCTAGACATTTCCACTTCACAATAACAGCACTTACAGTTGACCGGAGCAGCTCTAGCAGGGCAAACATTGGACAAACTGACTTGGTGGAAAGGTGGCATCCTATGTCGGTGCCACGTTGAAAGTCACTGAGCACTTCAATAATGCCATTCTAATGCCAATGTTTGGCTATGGAGGTTGAATGGCTGTGTGCTCAAATTTATACACCTGTCAGCAACGGGTGTGGCTGAAATAGCCAAATCCACTCATTTGAAGGGTGTGTCCACATACTTTTGTATATACAGTGTACGGAAATTGAAACTACGTTTGTCAATGAGAAAAGCCTCTTAGAGAAAAGGGTTCCAGAAGAGATATTCAGGTGTACCCATAGGAGGACCTTGTACAATGATTCAGGGATTACTGGACCATATATTATATGACAATACATTGCCTTTAGGGTTATTCCACTGTAGCTGAGATCTAAAGGGATTGATCCCTGATTATGATATTTTCTCCTTTTCAACTATCATAGTGTTATTGCCATAGCTGAGGGACGTGTAAGAGACTGAATCCATATACATATCATTACCCTACACATTTGTTTTGATATAACGTTTATTTATTCAGTTGCAAGATAACAGCACACACAAAAACACACTTGCTAACATGACACATATCTACACTAGTGATGATGTTCTCATTTTTCAACAATGCCGTTCTTTTGCATCCACTTGTTTTGAGGTGAGGCATATTCATGTTATTCATGAGTGTATGGAGTAACACACGTCCCTTCATAATCTTGAGATTTGTCTCAACAAGGCAGGCATTATGCCTTGGCTAATGTAAGCATCATCTCCGTAAAATGTATTGCATTGTAGCTGAAAATGAAATCCAGGCGTACTATGACATTATGCAGATTGTGCTAAACATGGAATTACGTCTTCAGGAGAAACCGGAACAACGTTTTTTCTCCAAACGCCTGCCACCGTCGCCGTGGCAATTAAATACCTATACGTCAAGGACCCATTGATATTAATTTACAAAGCAGCCAGCTGATGTTTTGAAATTCAGAGATATAAGGCTCCGAAAGGCATTGTTTACATGCATGTAAACCAATGCATAATGTGGTGTGCTAAATTTGATGTAGTCTACACCATTGAACTATAATGCTCAGAATGAATCAAGGCCTTCCGACGACGTCAATTTGAATGGCTGATATGGCATTGTTATGCATTCTTCTTTGATGGTCAGTGCACTGTTGGGGATACAAGTACAAATAGATTGGGAATGTCTCATTTGAATCTCAATCTCAGTCAGACAGGAAGTGGAAATCCATCTGCTAGACCAGTTTTTTTGCTTTATGAGAGGCAGTTTTGCTGCTGATTATTAGTTTTTTTCGGTGTTGAGCTGTGCTGCTCTGCGGTGGGACTCCAGGGGGCCACAGGAGCTTGTTTTCTGCCGACTCTCCCCCCACTCTCTCTCTCCCTCTCGTTATATCTATCTCTCTCTCTGTATCTCTCTCTCTCTCTCTGCATGGGTCTTGGGGTGGGCAGTCGTTCTACCATTGCGTTTCTCTGTGCTTTTTTCCCCATACTCTAATTGCGAGCGTCTCTTCAAAACAAGCGTTGTAGGCACTCTTGGGCTAAGGAGGACAGCGGCGGACTGGCTAGCTCAAGCTGTGAAGTTAATATATTCCGGCAAGGAGCGAAGAGGATGGCAGGGAAATAATGACTTTCCTACTGGAGTGATGCAGGCGATGCTCCCGTCGGTCTCACCGCAGCCGGCTGCGCTGTGCCTGTGATTGACTACACCTTTAATATTGTTATTTCCTCTCCTCTCCTCTTCTCCTCCCCTCTTTATTCATACAAACCACCCTGTCTTTCTGACTTGGGAAAGATAGATGTGGTGTGTTGACGTAAGGGGGTTATTGTAGGATTAGCGTGCCAGGGTAGGGCTGTCACAGGTTGTTCCTAGGTCTATAGGGAGGGGATGGGAGGAGGTGGTTGAGAGCTTGGCTGCAGGTCTGTGTTCCTGTGTAGGTCAGTAGGGAGGGGAGGTGGTTAGTGGTTGGTGAGGCAGGCCCAGTCATAAATGTTCCTATAGGTCTAGAGGGGAGGGGCTAGTCCAGGCTGTTCCTATAGGTCTAGAGGGAGGGTATAGGTTGGTCATAGCCATACAGCTGTTGTTGTAGGTCTTAGATGTTGTTGAGGACCCTTGTGACAGCAGACTCCCATCTCAGGACCCGGTAGACATGAAAGCAACAGGGATAGACGTGGGTATATCATTGTGTGCATAGCGTGCCAATGTTGTGCTGGTCCAAGGTGTTCCTAGGTCTCTGGGGATGTGGGCTGGGATGTGAGGAGGTTGCTGGTTGGTTGCTAAGAAAATGAGTCCCCGGGCAGGTGTTTTAATGGGACTATGGGGGATAGGATAGCGTGCCATGAACTGTCTCCTCCAGAGGCCTGGTCCAGCTGTCTCATCTGTGAAGTCTCAATACTTTGGTTAATGTTGGCTTATCACGCACACCATACACACTTACAAACACTTATAAACACAGACACCAACAGGTGAAAACCCATCTTTCTTGGTTTAACCTACTTCACACTGTTTATTTATTTTCTAAAGTAATCTAAGTTAATAATTGGCATGGTGTATCCATGGTGTAACTTTCCAGATAAGAGTCTTTTCACTTGTTGTTTTAGCTGTCAGCAGTCTCAGCACATTTACGGTGTTTGCTGGTATGTTCCCAATATTCTCTCACTTCTTATCACTGTACCAGCTGTTGCCATGGTAACAATCTAAATCTCCTCTCCAAATGTGGTTTATATGTCATGTTGTTGGTGATACGATTACACACTCATATCAGATGATGAACCTTTCAGTCAAAAGGCTAGCAACACATACTGCTATAGATGATTTCTGATTAACATTATTGCAAACAGATGTTCAACCAGAGCTTGACTTGGGCCTCAAATGTTCTACTGCTTGAGCACTCGTTCCTCCTGTAGAGTATTAGCTCAAAAGTATTATGGAGCTCCTGCGTCTAAATATAAACAGTACCGGCACCCAAAATGTATTGTGTTGTGTTATCTGTGTTCTCCTACTCATTCACTTCCTACTCACTCTGCGTCTCCCAGTGAACCCACAGAGCCACAGAATACATAAAAGGCCAAACGGAACAAAGACGATGAGTAGCGGAAAAGTTATGAGGGAGGAAGATAGAGATTTGAAGGCCGACAAGTTGGAAGTTCTTTAACACTTTGTATTCACTTCTTTGTTCACCCATAAAGGCATGCAGAAGCACAAACTCACGAACATGAAGACACACACATGCAAAAAGACGCACACACACACACACACGCGCACGCACGCACGCTCACACACACACACACACACGCACACATACACACATATACACACACTTCACCCCCTTCTGGTGAATTGCAGTCTTTTGTTTTTTTAATGAGCAGTAGTCAGGAATACGAAGCGAACACCTACACAATCCACCCATTCATCCATCTCTTCCAGTGATCTGTCATCGCTTGGTTCAGCCTGACATCAGTCACATCATGCATATCACATCTTCAGTTCCCTGGTCTTCTGATATGATGTTTGAGCAGCTACAGCTGTGACTGTCTAACGCATCAGTTTATGTGGCAGAGAAGGATCTTAATGCGCTAGATATGAAGGATTATGGAAGGAATGGAAGGAGGTGGGTGGATTTCTGAGTTACTAACTCACAGTATTTTTCATTCTCTAAACTTGCCTCTCTGCAACTATTTTAGTATTTTGTCCGTGAGAGAGTAGGCGGTATTACAAAACTATAAAACATCTACTTTATAACTCTATATTTTCCCCAGGCCATTGAAAATGTGAGTGATTAGGGTTGTGGATAATGCATGTCTTTATGCAAAGTGGTTATCCAGCATACAGAGACTCATTCACTCTTTAATTTTAATGTATTCAGATTCTCAACCAGGTGCCACCCCCTCCCCCCCTCATTCCCTTCTGCTAAGGCTAAGCATCATTCATTCAGTGTGAGTAGTGGTAGGAATCAGTGTGGCAGTGTCAACTGAAAACCAAAAGATATTTACTTGAAACATTTGAAAGAACTGGCCTAAACAGAGAGTACACGGTGGCAGAATACCAGACCACTGTGACTGACCCAAAATTAAGGAAAGCTTTGTACACACTCAGTGAGCATAGCCTTACTATTGAGATAGGCCACCGTAGGCAGACCTGGCTCTGGGGACAAGACAGGCTATGTGCCCACTGCCAACAAAATGTGGAAGAAACTGAGCTGCACTTGCTAACCTCCTGCCAAATGTATGACCATATTGGAGAAACATACATCCCTCAGATTACACAGACCCACAGATAAACTCCCATATCTATGTGCCATCATAGCAGAAAGACTTGTGACCTGCTGCCACAAGAAAAGAGCAACCAGGGAAGCACAAAAACTAACTATATTCAGCTGTCAATTTATTTTATCTTTCGTACAATGAGTGGCGCAGTGGTGCAAGGCACTGCATCGCAGTGCTAGAGGCATCACTACAGACCCAAGTTCGATCCTTGGCTGTATCACAACCGGCCGTGATCAGGATTCCAAATTCCCACCGGTCTAATGCCCATCGCTCGTGTTTCTTGGATGAAAGTCTCTTCTTATTATTGGTGTCCTTTAGTAGTGGTTTCTTTGCAGCAATTCGACAATGAAGGCCTGAATCAGTCTCCTCTGAACAGTTGATGTTGAGATGTGTCTGTTACTTGAACTCTGTGAAACATTTATTTGGGCTTCAATTTCTGTTGCTGATAACTCTAATAAACGTATCCTCTGCAGCAGAGGTAACTCTGGGTCTTCCATTCCTGTGGCGGTCCTCATTAGAGCCAGTTTCATCATAGCGCTTGATGGTTTCTGCGACTGCACTTGAAGAAACTTTCAAAGTTCTTGAAATGTTCCATATTGACTGACCTTCATGTCTTGAAGTAATGATGGACTGTCTTTTAACTTTGCTTATTGGAGTTGTTCTCGCCATAATATGGACTTGGTATTTTACCAAATATGGCTGTATATCTTCTGTATACCCCCCTGCCTTGTAACAACACAACCGATTGGCTCAAACACATTATGAAGACAACAAATTCTACAAATGAACTATTAACAAGGCATAATTAAAATGTATTCCAGGTGACTACCTCATGAAGCTGGTTGAGAGAATACCGAGAGTGTGCAAAGCTGTCATCAAGGCAAAGGGTGGCTATTTGAAGAATCTCAAATATAAAATATAATTTGATTTGTTTAACACTTTTTTGGTTACTTCATGATTCCAAAAAGTAACCACAAAACAACAGTCTCAACGTCAACAGTGAAGAGGCAATTCCGGGATGCTGGCCTTCTAGTCAGAGTTCCTCTGTCCAGTGTCTGTGTTCTTTTGCCCATCTTAATCTTTTATTTTTATTGGCCAGTCTGAGATATGGCTTTTTCTTTGCAACTCAGCCTAGAAGGTCAGCATCCCGGAGTCACCTCTTCACTGTTGATGTTGAGACTGGTGTTGTGCGGGTACTATTTAATGAAGCTGCCAGTTGAGGACTTGGGAGGCATCTATTTTTCAAACTAGACACTCTAATGTACTCTTCCTCTTTCTCAATTGTGCACCGGGGCCTCCCACTCCTCTTTCTATTCTGGTTAGAGCCAGTTTACGCTGTTCTGTGAAGGAAGTAGCACACAGCGTTGTACGAGATCTTCAGTTTCTTGCCAATTTCTCGCATGGAATAGCCTTCATTTCTCAGGACAAGAATAGACTGATGAGTTTCAGAAGAAAGTCATTTGTTTCTGGCCATTTTGATCCTGTAATCGAACCCATAAATGCTGATGCTCCAGATACTCAACTAGTCTAAAAAGGGCAGTTTTATTGCTTCTTTAATCAGCGCAACAGATTTCAGCTGTACTAACATAATTGCAAAAGGGTTTTCTAATGATTAATTAGCCTTTTAAAATGATAAACTTGAATTAGCTAACACAACGTGCCATTGGTAATGGGCCTCTGTACGCCAATGTAAATATTCCATTAGAAATCAGCCATTTCCAGCTACAGTAGTCATTTACAACATTAACAATGTCTACACTGCATTTCTGATCAATTTGATGTTATTTTAATGGACAAAAATGTGTTTTTCTTTCAAAAACAAGGACATTTCTAAGTGACCCCAAACTTTTAAATGGTAGTGTATATATATATATATATATGTATATAGTATTTGAAATGTTTCTATTATTTTGAAACTTTTGTAACTGTAATGTTTACTATTCATTTCTGATTGTTTATTTCAATTTTGTTTATTATCTATTCTACTTGCTTTGGCAATGTAAACATGTTTCCCATGCCAATAAAGCCCCTTTGAATTGAATTGAACTGTAACAGTTAGTGAATGGCCTCGTCCGCCAATGATGTCTTCTTTCTCACAACGAGCCAGAGTACCAGGGCTACATGCGGCAGCCACTTCATTTGGATGATATACAATACCTGTCCCCAAAGAATAAAGTGTCATCAGCTCCACATTGTGACTGGGCGAGGAGTGCGTAGGAATTACCCTGACTTATCTTTCAATTGCAATAATTTCACCATTTGCTCATGCTCAGACCCGCTACAACGCTAAATGGCTAGAGAGAGAGGTATAGAGGGATGGAAGGATATCAGAGAGAGAGACAGAGACAAAGACAGAGAGAGAGAGAGAGAGAGAGAGAGAGAGAGAGAGAGAGAGGGAGAGAGAGAGAGAGAGAGACATTCGACAGAGAGATGAGACACTATGTCCATCCTTTTATTGCTATAACAAATCACAGTGGGTGTAACTTGTCGTCTTCAAAGCAATACATCAATAAATTATGGGGCCTTGCCTCCCCCTCAAGTGACCGTGGCTAACATTAAGTAAATGTGATTTTATATTATCAATGTTATGCTGTCAAGCCTGTTCATTTTGACTGGGCCACAAGGTTAAGGACAGACACAGATGCTTCTGCCCATATCCCTTTTCTTTAGAGACACATTGATTCTCATTAGCAGTTCCAGCAGCAGAGCAGATCTGAGCCGGGGACCCCTACAGATTAGGAGGATAGCTGCAGCTTCCAAATGATGCTCTGCTAGTGCTAGTTGGGCTGTGGATGCTGTACGGTGGTTCTATAGATAGGGATATGCTTCCCTTAGATCAAAACAATCTTCTTTTACAATTAAAAATGATGTCCCAGAAATGCCAGTAGATCACCATACAGAACATCAGTCTCAGTCTTTCTTCACTTTCCAACCTTGCTCTGATATCCTTTCCTAAATATAGTGTCTCTGTTTATATGGCATGGTTTGTCATGTTGAGTAAAATCTTTGGTGAAAATTCTATTTTTAAAAATGAGAGGAGTGTTGTGTGTGAATATGCGTGTGTTTGGTGTGTGTGTGTGTACACTTAGAGATTGCATTGATGCACAGAGAGAAAGGCCAAGACTGTTGACTTCTGACACAGCTGTCTCACCCCCCAGGCTGTGGTATAAATAGTTCCTCTCTCCATCCCTCCATTACATTGTGTTGAAGGAAGCTGAAATGACTCCATAGATGGAAGGAGGCCATTTTCTCCAGAGTATAAAGGAAAATTGTCATTACTGTAGTTATATAGCTGTCATCTCTAGTTCCAGAATGCTTTTACATTGCAACCTTTATTTACGTTGCCATTTGAATCATTTAGCAGACATTCTTATCCAGAGCCACTTCCAGTGCATGCTTTTTAAGATAGCTAAGTGAGACAACAATATATCACAATCGTAGCAATTCTATTTTTCCTCAACAAAGTATTTAGTAGGAAATATATATATATATACAGTACATTACAGTGCCGGTCAAAAGTTTCAACACACCTACTCATTCAAGGGTTTTTCTTTATTTTGTACTATTTTCTACATTGTAGAATAATAGTGAAGACATCAAAACTATGAAAAAACACACATGGAATCATGTAGCACCCCACATTTTTTTTTTTTATATATTTTTTTTTCTTCAAAGTAGCCACCCTTTGCCTTGATGACAGCTTTGCACACTCTTGGCAGTCTCTCAACCAGCTTCACTTGGATGCTTTTCCAACAGTCTTGAAGGAGTTCCCACATATGCTGAGCATTTGTTGGCTGCTTTTCCTTCACTTTGCAGTCCAACTCATCCCAAACCATCTCAATTCGGTTGATGTCGGGTGATTGTGGAGGCCAGGTCATCTGATGCAGCATTCCAACACTCTCCTTCTTGAACAAATAGCCCTTACACAGCCTGGAGGTGTGTTGGGTCATTCTCCTGTTGAAAAACAAATGATAGTCCCACTAAGCGCAAACCAGATAGGATGGCGTATGGCTGCAGAATACTGTGGTAGCCATGCTGGCCCAGGCAAGTCTGTTATTATTATTGGTGTCCTTCAGTAGTGGTTTCTTTGCAGCAATTTGACCATGAAGGCCTGATTCACACAGTCTCCTCTGAACTGTTGAGATGTGTCTGTCATTTATTTGGGCTGCAATCTCAGGTGCAGTAACTCTAATGAACTTATCCTCTGCAGCAGAGGTAACTCTGGGTCTTTCCTTTCCTGTGGTGGTCTTCATGAGAGCCAGTTTCATCATAGCGCTTGATGGTTTTTGCGACTGCATTTGAAGAAAGTTTCAAAGTTATTGAAATGTTCCGGATTGACTGACCGTCATGTCTTAAAGTAATGACGGACTGTCATTTCTCTTTGCTTATTTGAGCTGTTCTTGCCATAATATGGGCTGTCTTCTGTGTACCACCCCTACCTTGTCACAAAACAACAAATTGGTTCAAATGCATTAAGAAGGAAAGACATTCCACAAATTAACTTTTACAATGCACACCTGTTAATTGAAATGCATTCCAGGTGACTACCTCATGAATCTGGTTGAGAGAATGACAAGTGTGTGCAAAGCTGTCATTAAGGCAAAGGCTGGCTACTTTGAACATTTTTAAATGTAAAATATTTTTTGATTTGTTAAACACTTTTTGGGTTACTACATGATTCCATGTGTTATTTCATAGTTACGCTGCCTTCACTATTATTCTACAATGTAGAACATAGTCAAATAAAGAAACACCTGGGAATGAGAAGATGTTTCCAAACTTTTGACTGGTACTGTATATACATATATCTACAAATAAATAGGGGTCTTTTCAGAGGGCAACATGTACATGCTGTACGTAAGAATTGTATGATACACAGCGATTGATGCATTATAATCTGGCTGCTATACAGCCACATGTATTTTGAGCAGGTAGCTGCTGTTGCTGTTTTCAATCATCTTCACCTCTGATTGTTATGTATGTGTCACTTTACCTCAGAGCTATAGCCCCAGACACCAGATCATCATTAAATGCTCATGGAAGTGTGAAAACAACTACTGCCCTGTGATGACAACCGTACTGCACAGCATGCTGGACTGACACACACACATGCACACACACACACACACACACACACACACACACACACACACACACACACACACACACACACACACACACACACACACACACTGCCGATGATCACAACCACTGCACAGCATTTTGGCCTACTGCTGTATTTTGGGGTGTTTTCTGTTATAATTGCAAATTGTAAATGCAGTAATGAGGCGTAAGAGATGGGCTGGGGTGTGTGAGCTGGCCTTCTCATTACACTTCATTAATACCACAGGGCATTGTGGGTCCACATGAAACATTCCATTGAGGCTTCACACATACACACACACACACATGCTCATAGACACACACACACACATGCTCGCATTTGCACATACACACACAAGCATGGACACACACACACATACACACACTCCACAACAGAGTCGAGTCTGCCGGCAGCACAGCTGTTTGCCAGAGTTGGGGAGTGAAGGCAATTTGTCCCAGACCAAGTCCGAAATGACTTACATGTAACTCTGCCAGAGACAAATCTTCCAGCACTAATGTTGTTGCCCTGCTTTTGTTGGTTTTGTGGTAGATGCCTTCCACTGTGTGTGTGTGTGTGTGTGTGTGTGTGTGTGTGTGTGTGTGTGTGTGTGTGTGTGTGTGTGTGTGTGTGTGTGTGTGTGTGTGTGTGTGTGTGTGTGTGTGTGTGTGTGTGTGTGTGTGGCACCTCGTGTGATTCTGCATTCTGCATAAAATATTAACCAAGCCCTCGCTCTATAGTCAACTTAATTAAGTTTTTGAAAGCTGTTGCTTTCCACTTCTCTACGTGTGTGTGTGTGTATGTGTGTGTGTGTGTGTGTGTGTGTCCTCCCTGAACCTTGGTTCCATAGAGGGCTATTGGAAATAATAAAACACATGCTGATTTTAATTATGTTTTAGGTGGGTAAACATTTAGTACCGCATAGAGTCTTAACTGCAAAGTCTCACAGTTGTGTTTCTGTATGGCCTGTATCCACAAAGAATTTCAGAGTAGTAGTGCTGATCGAGGATCAGTTTTGCCTTCTAAATCATAATGAATACATTTATATGGCAACGGGAGACCTGATCCTAGATCAACAGAACTCATATTATCAGACACACTGGTGTGGTTTATTTTAGTACCTTGATTTTTTTCATATAAACTCTATATACAAAAGTATGTGGACACCTCTTCAAATGAGTGGATTTGGCTATTTCAGCCACACCTGTTACCGACAGGTGTATAAAATCAAGCACAGAACCATGCAATATCCATAGTCATACATTGGCAGTAGAATGCCCTTACTGAAGAGCTCAGTGACTTTCAACATGGCACCGTCATAGGATGCCACCTTTCCACCAAGTCAGTTCGCAAAAATGTTTGCCCTGTTAGAGCTTCCCCGGTCAACTGTAAGTGCTGTAATTGTGAAGTGGAAACGTCTAGGAGCAACAACGGCTCAGCTGTGAAGTGGTAGGCCACACAAGCTCACAGAATGGAACCGCAGAGTACTGTAATGTGTTAAAATCGCTTGTCCTCAGTTGCAACACTTACTATTGAATTCCAAACTGCCTCTGGAAGCAGCGTCAGCAGAATAACTGTTTATCAGGAGATTCATGAAATGGGTTTCCATGGCCGAGCATCCGCACACAAGCCTACGATCACCATGTCCAATGCCAAGTGTCGGCTGGAGTGGTGTAAAGCTTACAGCCATTAGACTCTGGAGCAGTGGAAATACGTTCTCTGGAGTGATGAATCACGCTTCACCATCTGGCAGTCCTATGGACGAATCTGGGTTTGGCGGATGCCAGGAAACGCTCCCTGCCCGAATTCATAGTGCCAACTGCAAAGTTTGGTGGAGGAGGAATAATGGTCTGGGGCTGTTTTTCATGCTTCGGGCTAGGCCCCTTAGTTCCAGTGAAGGGAAATCTTAATGATACAGCATACAATTAACATTTTTTATGATTCTGTGCTTCCAACTTTGTGGCACAAAGCAAGGTCCATACAGAAATAATTTGTTGAGACTGGTGTGGAAGAACTTGACTGGCCTGGACAGAGCCCTGACCTCAACCCCATCGAACACCTTTGAGATGAGTTGGAACGCCGACTTCGAGCCAGGTATAATCACTCAACATCATTGCCGACCTCACTAATGCTCTTTTGGCTGAATTGAAGCAAGTCCCCACTGCAATGTTCCAACATATAGTGGAAAGGCTTCCTAGCAAAGGGGTGACCTACTAAATATTAATGCCCATGATTTTGGAATGGGATGTTCGACGAGCAGGTGTCCACATACTTTTGGTCATGTAATGTATCTATCTGCCACTAAGAGACTTCAACTATTTCCCCACAAAACCACACTGTTTCACAATGCATTAGACCCCACGTAGAGAAAGAACAGGAAGCTAAAAAGAGAGGCATATCATGTGAAGAAATAAAATCAACACAATGGTGTTCAATGAATGGAGGTGGGGTGTGTGTGTGTTAATCTATCATTCATAAGCTAGGGGCTGTAAGGAGGATAAGGATGAGTGTTTCTGCTGACGAGGTGCCTACGTGGTTATCCTCACTCTTCTAGTAGCACTGTCCAACCTCTTCAAAAGCAGATCATGTTCCCTGTTATCCACTCACACACACACACACACACTCACACTCACACTCACACTCACACTCACACTCACACTCACACTCACACTCACACTCACACGCATACACATTATCCTGACCAGTTCTGAGCAGTCAATAGTCCACAGGGCTAATCCGGTGTCATGTCCTGTTGGAACAGACACATGCCAGTGGATACGGTAGTGAGTCAGGCAGGAAGGAGCAGGAAGGGGTTAGATGTGGTGTTACATGTGGTGAATCTGACCTGTGTTAGTTTCATGTCAGAGGATGATCTCACCAGATTTGCCTGGTGCTCGAAAATTAAGTCCTGACATTCTTGTCAATGAAGAGCTGTGTAAAATAGGGTGTGCTTATTGTTGTCCTGTTTCAAACATGTACAAGTGTGTGGTGTGAAATGGAAATGTGTTTTTTGCATACACCCTCAGAGAGAGGGGTCACAGCCAGGGATCAACCATTATTGACAGTGACCCTAGAGCAATTAGGGGTTAAGTGCCTTGCACATGGGCTGACTTTTCACCTAGTTGGCTCGAGAATTTGAACTTGCAAACCTTTGGGTTACTTGCCCAACACGCTGATTGCTAGGCTACCGGCCACCCATGTGCTGCATTGCATGCTTGCGTGTGTATATATCTGTTCAACGCACTCCCTCACTGGTTTAATAGTAGAGTTATGGAACGAAGGCCAGTAGCTGTAATAGTAAATAACAGAGATATCAACTGGACAGACAAGGACATCACACATATTGTTAGTTTGTCCCTTTATATGCCTGGTGCGCCCACTTCAGGTGAACTGACTGTTCCTGGCTGTTCCTGACTGTTCCTGACTGTTCCTGGCTGTTCCTGACTGTTCCTGGCTGGCTACACTGTTAGGAAAAAAGGTGCTTTCTAGTACCTAAAGTGGTTCTTCAGCTGTTCCCATAGGAGAATCCTTTGAAGAACCATTTTTGGCTCCAGGTAGAACCATTTTGGTTCTAGGTAGAACCCTTTTGGGTTCCATGTAGAACCGCTTTCACAGAGGGTTCTACAGGGAACCGAAAAGGCTTCTACCTGGAAATAAAAATGGTTCTACCTGGAGCCGAATAACTGTTTTGAACAACAAACTGTTCGGACGCTACAGACGTGAGAAGAACGATTTTTGTGATGACTCATGGTCTGACAAACACTGCTGTAGCTCTGTCACCTCTCACCACAGATGACTCATGGTCTGACAAACATTGCTCTAGCTCTGTCACCTCTCACCGCAGATGACTCATGGTCTGAAAAACACTGCTGTAGCTCTGCCACCTCTCACCACAGATGACTCATGGTCTGACAAACACTGCTGTAGCTCTGCCACCTCTCACCACAGATGACTCATGGTCTGAAAAACACTGCTGTAGCTCTGCCACCTCTCACCACAGATGACTCATGGTCTGAAAAACACTGCTGTAGCTCTGCCACCTCTCACCACAGATGACTCATGGTCTGACAAACACTGCTGTAGCTCTGCCACCTCTCACCACAGATGACTCATGGTCTGAAAAACACTGCTGTAGCTCTGCCACCTCTCACCGCAGATGCGGAAGTGCGACATGGGGGATGCGGTGAATTGAATTGAATCCAATGCAAATATATCTAGCTTCAACTGACAGATTTTGATGGGTATTGTTTTACTTATGTTAGTTAGATTGACACACCGGTGTGTTGACTCTAGGGGGTTCATAGTAGACCGATTCTCCATTTAATATATATTTTTCCACCATGATATGTTTTTTTTACTCTCTTGATTAGCTTTATAAGTGGGTGTATGAGTGATGATGTGCTTTTGTTTACCTCGAAGGACGAAGCAAAACACCTTGACAACACTAGTTAAAAGGAGCATGTGTGTGAGCCTAACTCATTTCCACTCTTGTCTCCTTCCCTTTCCTCTCCTCCCTCCCTCCCTCCCTCCCTCCCTCCCTCCCTCCCTCCCTCCCTCCCTCCCTCCCTCCCTCCCTCCCTCCCTCCCTCCCTCCCTCCCTCCCTCCCTCCCTCCTCCCTCCCTCCCTCCCTCCCGCCCTCCCTCCCTCCCTCCCTCCTCCCTCCCTCTTCCCTCCCTCCCAATGCTTTAATAAATAAGTTACGCTTCAAGTAGCTGGCTGCTCCTCTCCTACCGCTTCTACTCAATCCACCAAGGAGCAGAGAGGAATAGCCAGGCCTCAGGGCCATTAAGAAAGGACCTGGATGGTTATAGAGGGATTTCCCTATCTCTGGTGGATCCAGAATGAACGGCGCTTTGGGAGTCAGACTCCCGTTATCAACAGATAGTTCTTATTTAGATCAGATCCTGATGTATTGGTCGGAACAAAGATAATAAAGTACAAACACTGTCTATAGATGAACACCTTTATAGATGAATACCTTTATAGATGAATACCTTTATAGATGAATACCTTTA
>NC_034198.2:29510970-29600970 GCF_002021735.2 Oncorhynchus kisutch | reverse complement strand
AAAGATATGCTACTAAAGGTATGCTACTAAAGTTATGCTGCTAAAGGTATGCTACTAAAGATATGCTGCTAAAGGTATGCTACTAAAGGTATGCTGCTAAAGATATGCTACTAAAGGTATGCTACTAAAGATATGCTACTAAAGGTATGCTACTAAAGGTATGCTGCTAAAGGTATGCTACTAAAGGTATGCTGCTAAAGGTATGCTACTAAAGATATGCTGCTAAAGGTATGCTACTAAAGGTATGCTGCTAAAGATATGCTACTAAAGGTATGCTACTAAAGGTATGCTGCTAAAGGTATGCTACTAAAGATATGCTGCTAAAGGTGTGCTACTAAAGATATGCTGCTAAAGATATGTTACTAAAGGTATGCTACTAAAAGTATGCTGCTAAAGGTATGCTACTAAAGATATGCTGCTAAAGATATGCTACTATAGGTATGCTGCTAAAGGTATGCTACTAAAGGTATGCTACTAAAGTATTAGTATGCTAGTATGCTAATGCTAATGGCATACTGTACGTATACATATGTCCCCTCCTCTGCGGTCCGCTACGCAGGGAAAGGCCAGCTTGGCTGTGGTATCCAGATGGGTCTATAATACAGAACATTCATCACTGTGGCAGTGGTACTGGCCCGTTCTGCTTTGGCTGAATCCCAATCACCTATCCATTCAGAGAGAGAGAGAGAAAGAGAGAGAGAGAGAGAGAGAGAGAGAGAGGAGAGAGAGAGAGAGAGAGAGAGCGAGCGTTAAATCAGGACTGGTCTAAGATCAGCAATACAACAGATGGAGCAGCCATATCACTTAAGGTCCACTGCAAAATTAGATAAGCAGGATGTCAGGAGATGAACGCTATTACCATCAAGTAGTGTTCCATCCTATCCCAAACCTTAACCCTTAACCATTCAGGATTAATGGCTAACATTTAGACTTTTATGGACAAGGGTTTGGACATATGATTCTGCAGTGAGACTGTGAGAGCATGTTGGATGGAGAGAGATGCTTTGACTCACATTCACCCACCATCTGGTTTTCTATGAACCTGGATCCTGTTCTTTAGGAATCAAATGGCATACTGACATAGGGAGGGATTTCTATTGAAAACATTTTAGAACATGCCCGTCCTAATGAACACAACCCTAGACTCAATGTCTAACAATTATCAATATGATACAGTATGAAAGTAGTACTCCACATTTAAAAATGACCAGCCATGCCATATACTGTATGTATCTATGTTGGTACCGATATGTTTCTATGTTGGTATAGATATGTATCTATGTTTGTACAGATAGGTATCTATGTTGGTACATTTATGTATCTATGTTGGTACAGATATGTATCTATGTTGGTATCGATATGTATCTATGGTACAGATAGGTATCTATGTTGGTACAGATAGGTATCTATGTTGGTACAGATCTGTATCTATGGTACAGATATGTATCTATGTTGGTACAGATATGTATCTATGTTGGTACAGATATGTATCTATGTTGGTACAGATATGTATCTATGGTACAGATATGTATCTATGTTGGTACAGATATGTATCTATGTTGATACTGTATGTATCTATGTTGGTACAGATGGGTATCTATGTTGGTACAGATATGTATCTATGTTGGTACAGATATGTATCTATGGTACAGATATGTATCTATGTTGGTACAGATATGTATCTATGTTGGTACAGATATGTATCTATGGTACAGATAGGTATCTATGTTGGTACAGATCTGTATCTATGGTACAGATAGGTATCTATGTTGGTACAGATATGTATCTATGTTGGTACAGATATGCATCTATGTTGGTACAGATATGTATCTATGTTGGTACAGATATGTATCTATGTTGGTACAGAAATGTATCTATGTTGGTACAGATATGTATCTATGGTACAGATAGGTATCTATGTTGGTACAGATATGCATCTATGTTGGTACAGGTATGTATCTATGGTACAGATATGTATCTATGTGGTACAGATATGTATCTATGGTACAGATATGTATCTATGTTGGTACCGTATGTATCTATGTTGGTACAGATATGTATCTATGGTACAGATATGTGTCTATGTTGGTACAGATATGTATCTATGTTGGTACAGATATGTGTCTATGTTGGTACATATCTATGGTACAGATATGTATCTATGTTGGTACAGATATGCATCTATGTTGGTACAGGTATGTATCTATGTTGGTACAGGTATGTATCTATGTTGGTACAGATATGTATCTAAGTTGGTACAGATGGGTATCTATGTTGGGACAGATATGTATCTATGTTGGTACAGATATGTATCTATGTTGGTACAGATATGTATCTATGTTGGTACAGATATGTATCTATGTTGGTACAGATATGTATCTATGTTGGTACAGATATGTATCTATGTTGGTACAGATATGTATCTATGTTGGTACAGATATGTATCTATGTTGGTACAGATATGTATCTATGTTGGTACAGATATGTATCTATGGTACAGATATGTATCTATGTTGGTACAGATATGTATCTATGTTGGTACAGATATGTATCTATGTTGGTACAGATATGTATCTATGGTATAGATATGTATCTATGTTGGTACAGATATGTATCTATGTTGGTACAGATATGTATCTATGTTGGTACAGATATGTATCTATGGTACAGATATGTATCTATGTTGGTACAGATATGTGTCTATGTTGGTACAGATATGTATCTATGGTACAGATATGTATCTATGGTACAGATATGTATCTATGTTGGTACAGATATGCATCTATGTTGGTACAGGTATGTATCTATGTTGGTACAGGTATGTATCTATGTTGGTACAGATATGTATCTAAGTTGGTACAGATTGGTATCTATGTTGGGACAGATATGTATCTATGTTGGTACAGATATGTATCTATGTTGGTACAGATATGTATCTATGTTGGTACAGATATGTATCTATGTTGGTACAGATATGTATCTATGTTGGTACAGATATGTATCTATGTTGGTACAGGTATGTATCTATGTTGGTACATATATGTATCTATGTTGGTACAGATATGTATCTATGGTATAGATATGTGTCTTTGTTGGTACAATGGAGATTGGTGTTCTAGTTGAGGACCTTGATTCGGCTTGTGGAGACTTCTGGTAATCAGAGATATAGCTAGCCGTAACAGTCAAGGCAGAGACCTAGGGTTTAAGATGTCCTTAAGCTGTGTGTGTGTGTGTCTGTCTGTCTGTCTGTGTGCAAACCTGTGTGTGTCTGTGTGTGTGTGTGTGTGTATGTGCATGTGTTCGTGTGTATGTATGTGCATTCATGTGTGTGTGTGTGTGTGTGTGTGTGTGTGTGTGTGTGTGTGTGTGTGTGTGTGTGTGTGAGTGTCAGTGGGTTTAAATCCTTCAATAAACTCATCACAGGCCTCATAAAGAAAGCTGACATTTACAGCAAGGCACCATGGGTCAAGGAGACTGAGCTGAAGACATCACTAGAGGAAAGAACATTTACCGGAGAGAAGGAAGGAGGGAGGGTGCGAGAGAGAGGGAGGCAGGATGGGAGGGGGGGGTGGAGAGGGAGAGATGGGTGGGGTGAGGATGAGAGGGAGGTGGTATACAGTATAGGTGGGGTGAAATGAGAGGGAGGTGGTATACAGTATAGGTGAGATGAGATGAGAGGGAGGTAGTATATAGTATAGGTGGGGTGAGATGAGAGGGAGGTAGTATACAGTATAGGTGGGGTGAGATGAGATGAGAGGGAGGTAGTATATAGTATAGGTGGGGTGAGATGAGAGGGAGGTGGTATACAGTATAGGTGGGGTAAGATGAGAGGGAGGTGGTATACAGTATAGGTGGGGTGAGATGAGAGGGAGGTAGTATACAGTATAGGTGGGGTGAGATGAGAGGGAGGTAGTATACAGTATAGGTGGGGTGAGATGAGAGGGAGGTAGTATACAGTATAGGTGGGGGTGAGATGAGAGGGAGGTGGTATACAGTATAGGTGGGGTGAGATGAGAGGGAGGTAGTATACAGTATAGGTGGGGTGAGATGAGAGGGAGGTAGTATACAGTATAGGTGGGGTGAGATGAGAGGGAGGTAGTATACAGTATAGGTGGGGTGAGATGAGAGGGAGGTAGTATATAGTATAGGTGGGGGTGAGATGAGAGGGAGGTAGTATACAGTATAGGTGGGGTGAGATGAGAGGGAGGTAGTATACAGTATAGGTGGGGTGAGATGAGAGGGAGGTAGTATACAGTATAGGTGGGGTGAGATGAGAGGGAGGTAGTATATAGTATAGGTGGGGTGAGATGAGAGGGAGGTAGTATACAGTATAGGTGGGGTGAGATGAGAGGGAGGTGGTATACAGTATAGGTGGGGTGAGATGAGAGGGAGTTGGGGGTGGATGGAAAGAGCAAAGCAGACAGTATTCTTCAATTTGCAGTTAAACTAGATGCCTATCACAGTCCAGTAGAGAGGGCCAGACACCAGTGGCTGGTAGGGTGGGTGTGTGTTTGTGTGGGTCGGACAGACAAACAGACAGACACATGGTGCTCCAAAACTAATTAAAAGTCCCAGAGTGGGACCAGAGCGTATGTCTCTCCCCGACCCACACGCTGTACGGACACACACACACACACACACACACACACACACACACACACACACACACACACACACACACACACACACACACACACACACACACACACACACACACACACACACTGTACCATGTCCTCATTAGCAGGAACAATGCCAGCAGGCCCAGCCGTTGTTTCCCGAAGCTTTCCCTGAAACGTGCGTCTATAGACCAAAAATACTGTGTGCAGACCTGGGTACAAATAATATTTGAAATATTTCTAATCATTTTAGCGCATGTTTAAGCCTTCCTGTAGCCAGATGGGCAGGTTTTGCAGTTTTTGGTTCAATCAAGCCCATCTAAGGTATTTAAAATGATTTGAATACTATTTGGACCCATGTCTGACTCTACATGTATTCCTCCACACCGAGACAGCAGCCTTGTTCTGAGAACATATCCGATGGTTAACATGGACCTTGACACTCCTGTTGTTTAGGTATGGTGATGTTAAATAGGTATATAATAAGGTGACATGGAGGGAAAGAAGCCTTTGGTGTGTTAAGGTGCTGGGCTGTACTCTTTGATAAAGCTGGTGCTTTAGGGATAAAAGGAGGTTTCCTGGTTGGCTGTAGTCTTTGATGAAGCCAGCAGTTGGTGGTTTAGGGATAAAAGGAGGTTTCCTGGTTGGCTGTAGTCTTTGATTAAGCCAGCAGTTGGTGGTTTAGGGATAAAAGGAGGTTTCCTGGTTGGCTGTAGTCTTTGATGAAGCCAGCAGTTGGTGGTTTAGGGATAAAAGGAGGTTTCCTGGTTGGCTGTAGTCTTTGATGAAGCCAGCAGTTGGTGGTTTAGGGATAAAAGGAGGTTTCCTGGTTGGCTGTAGTCTTTGATTAAGCCAGCAGTTGGTGGTTTAGGGATAAAAGGAGGTTTCCTGGTTGGCTGTAGTCTTTGATTAAGCCAGCAGTTGGTGGTTTAGGGATAAAAGGAGGTTTCCTGGTTGGCTGTAGTCTTTGATTAAGCCAGCAGTTGGTGGTTTAGGGATAAAAGGAGGTTTCCTGGTTGGCTGTAGTCTTTGATTAAGCCAGCAGTTGGTGGTTTTGGGATAAAGGAGGTTTCCTGGTTGGCTGTAGTCTTTGATTAAGCCAGCAGTTGGTGGTTTTGGGATAAAAGGAGGTTTCCTGGTTGGCTGTAGTCTTTGATTAAGCCAGCAGTTGGTGGTTTAGGGATAAAAGGAAGTTGCCAGATTGGTTGTAGTCTTTGATGAAGCAGGCATCATCTGGTTTAAGGATGAAAGTTGGTTACCAGATTGGCTGCTGACCCTTGTGGGGTTCATTATGTCTTTGATGGAATAATAGAGGCTGGTTAGGCGGAACTAACTGGCAACCCGTCCCATGGCAAACTCTCCTGTCTTGTCTGGAGGAGTGTGTGTGTGTGCGTGTGTGTGTGTGTGTGTGTGTGTGTGTGTGTGTGTGTGTGTGTGTGTGTGTGTGTGTGTGTGTGTGTGTGTGTGTGTGTGTGTGTGTGTGTGTGTGCGCACGCAACAACTCAGAGTGCAGCAGTAAGGGACTGGCAGTCGGTAATGGAAATGTCATCCCCCAGATAACAGACGGCCTGGTGGGGATAAGAGGGGAGGTTATGGGTATATAGAGAGAGAGACGGGGAGAGAGAGACAGGGAGAGATGGGGAGAGAAGGAGGAGGAGAGGGGAGGTTATGGGGATATATAGAGAGAGACGGGGAGAGAGAGACAGGGAGAACTGGGAGAGATGGGGAGAGAAGGAGGAGGCGAGGGGAGGTTATGGGGATATAGAGAGAGACGGGGAGAGAGAGACGGGGAGAACTTGGAGATAAAGAGGAGGAGAGGGGAGGTTATGGGGAGGCAGAAAGAGAGAGAGCGACAGGGAGAGGAGAGAGAGATAATGAGGAGGAGGAGGAGAGACAGGGGAAAGGAGGAGAGGAAAAAAGAAAGAGACAGGGTGTGAGAGAGAGATACAGAAGAGAGGAAGAGGATTTGTAGAGAGAGAGAGAGATAGAAGGCTTTACAACAGTCACACAGTGCTGTCTTCCTGTGGGCAGACTTCCTCAACAACACACACAGTGCTGTCTTCCTGTCAGCAGACTACCAGGGTAGTGCAATCACAGAAAGACCCCTGGTCTGTCCCGTTGGACTTTAGGGTCATGTTTTGGAGCGATGGACATTGTTGGCTTCAGAATCAAATTTCCTCCTGCACTGTAACATAATTTATCTTGTCATTATATTATCTCTCATGTTTCGTTTGTCCAAACCATGCCATCTATTTTTACTCTGGCTTATTACTTCAGTGTCTTGCTGAAAGAACCCTGCCCACTGTGCCTATGCCCATTCGCTAACATAATCCCCTGTGACTTCACTAACGGTGAGATAACTGTGATAATTGTCTGAAAAAAGTACAGAATGATTGGAATGTATAAAAAGCTCTATTTAAGGTAATCTCTTCTACTATTTTTGTTTTTCTCCCTGTCTCCCCCCGCTGAGAAAACACTACTTGCTTTTCAATTTTATTTTCACACTTCTTTTTTCCAGTCCTTTATTTCTGTCTCACTCATGCCATTAGCCGCTAAACGAGGAGAGGACAGGAGAGGAGTGGCAAGGAGAGGAGACGATAGGATAGGAGAGGAGAGCCAAGGAGAGGAAAGGTGAGGAGATGAGAGAAGAGAGGAGGATTAGAGAGGAGATGAGAGAAAAGGAGTTGAGAGAAACGGCAAGGAGAGGAGAGGAGAAAAGAAGAGATGAGAGAAAAGGAGAGGAGAGGAACGGCAAGGAGAGGAGAGGAGAGTAGAAGAGATGAGAGAAAAGGAGAGGAGAGGAGAGAAGAAGAGATGAGAGAAAAGGAGAGGAGAGGAACGGCAAGGAGAGGAGAGGAGAGAAGAAGAGATGAGAGAAAAGGAGAGGAGAGGAACGGCGAGGAGAGGAGAGAAGAAGAGATGAGAGAAAAGGAGAGGAGAGGAACGGCGAGGAGAGGAGAGAAGAAGAGATGAGAGAAAAGGAGTTGAGAGGAACGGCAAGGAGAGGAGAGAAGAAGAGATGAGAGAAAAGGAGTTGAGAGGAACGGCAAGGAGAGGAGAGAAGAGATGAGAGAAAAGGAGAGGAGAGGAACGGCGAGGAGAGGAGAGGAGAAAAGAAAGGAGGATTAGAAAGGTTCGGAAAGGAGAGTATAGAAAATGAGTGGAAAGGATATGAGAAGAGATGAGAGGAAAGGATAGGAAAGGATAGAAGAGACACAGAGCAGAACAGAGAGGAAAAGTAGAGGAGAGGAGAGGAAATGAAAGGAGATAAGCAGAGAGGAGAGGAAATGAGAGGAGAGGACAGGAATGGAGCGGAACGAAGAGGAGAAGAGAGGAGAGGAAATGAGAGTAGAGGAGCAGAGAGGAGAGGAAATGAGAGGAAAGGACGGGAATGGAGCAGAATGGAGAGGAGAGGATAGGAGAAAAGAGCAGAGGAAAGGAACATAGAGAAGAAGCGAAGAGTAGAGGGGAGGCTGTTTTATATGTTTGTATTATCAAATGAAAGCCGTTCCCTCTCTGTCACCTCTCTGCAACAAAATAATGTCAGAGGCCAAAACAGAGAGTGGGAATGATTATGGTAATGTCTTCTGCATAAACAACGCCAAATGCCCATTTCTCACACTAATATTATTATCTTTATTAATACTAGCCATTCATTCCACTTCCAACCTAGAAATGAAGTGTCATTTTCTAAACAGGCAGGGTTATTTTCTGCTTAGGTTTTTTCCTCATTCTCTCTCTCTCTCTCTCTCTCTCTCTCTCTCTCTCTCTCTCTCTCTCTTGTTCTCACTCTCTTTCTCTGCCTGTCTCCTTTTCTCCCTCTCTTTCTCTTTCTCTTTTCATACATGTAGAATGTAGAGTATTGTTGAGTGTATTTACACATTTGCATATTTATTGCCAAAGAAGGCATGCATAACGCTGCCAAGTAAACAGTGCTCCCCCAAGTCTGCAAGCGGGTGAGCCAGGAGTGTGTGTGTGTGTGTGTGTGCACGCGTGCGTGGGCGTGTGTGTGTACAGGTGTGTGTGTACAGGTGTGTGTACCGGCATCCTAAATGGCACCCTATTAGCTATAAAGTGCTCTATACTGTGTGCACTACTACATATGGAACACGGTACCATTTGAGATGCCTCCATTGGTTTTAAACAAACATTCATTCAGGTAGACAGACGTCCTATACGTCTTGTTCTCCTTCCAGTGGATTGTAAATTACTGCTGTCACCATGTCACGTTTGAAGAGCTCATCTTTGAAGACAGTAATTACAGCTCTCTCACTTTGGTACAATGCTATTTTCTGCTATTTTCTGCATGTTAGACACTCAATTCACCCAAAACTGCCATTCTCAGTCACAGAAAACTGCCATTCTCAGTCACAGAAAACTGCCATTCACATAAACAGAAAACTGCCATTCACATAAACAGAAAACTGCCATTCACATAAACAGAAAACTGCCATTCACATAAACAGATACAGCCTTAATGGCCCCCATCAAAAATAGTGAATTTTTTTAAACATACTGTACATTCAAAGATGGTTGAAAACCAGCAAGAGAACATTAGCAAAATCAAACCTCATTAATCAGACATTTTCAATACTATAGCAGTTGTGTATAAATGGGAAATTATTCAAATGTTTTTTGGAACTCTTGAAAAATATGCTCTACCAGGTCGTAAGGTTAAACATGCTGTTTAGTCAAAGCTAGTTATTATGGACAATAGAGAAATATTGTTCAGACATTTTTTGGTCTTGGCAAAACAGAACATATTTTCAAACTGATATCCGTATTTGCTGTCTGCCTGTTATCTTCCATGTGTTTCACAATATTATTCAGTACATGTCATTTGACAGGTATTATGAGCATATAAACAGTAAATATGTTCATTTACACATATTTGAATATTCACATTTTGAATATAAATTATTTGATACACATGCATATTTTATATTTTATTTGATATAGGTCCTCATTTAATTAGGCCTGTCTTCCATCATAAGTAACTGAAGCAGACTTAATGATCATTTATGTTATTTTTGATGATTTAAAAATCTATGCAAATTGCAATACAACATTTGTTTCACCCAGTTGGGCAACTCAACCGGCTGGTTGAGGTGTTTGCGATGCATTATCTATCAAATTTAAAGTCATGCAAATATGTATTTTTTTATGTTTGGCCTATATTAAGGCTAAATAAACATTTTCTGAACAATATTTGTTGTTATATTTATTTATTGGTGAACTAGTTAAAGGGTTACAGTATATAGGGAATAGGATGACATTTGGGATGCGTTCTTATTTTATTGCCCTGTTGGAAGCTAAATGCAACTTTCCTTTGACTTTTTTTATTTTTTTTGGTCATGTTTACAGATTCTCTTTGATAGTTTCTCATCTTGCTGTCGAGCTGACAGGTTTCCTCTCAGAGTAGATTCAGGGAGACAGAGGAGACAGGGAGCAGAGAGTTGATTTCACTTATACGCACAAACACAGAGAGAGAGAGAGAGAAATAGGAGTCAAGAGAGTAGGAAGAGGAGTTATTTATTCAAAGGGAATAAAAATGGTAGCTTGTCATGTTCCCCTGTCTACCACCTTTCATTCACCTCAAAACTCTCTCATCCTCCTAGCATATTGTGTAGTAGGACTTGGTTTACAAAAAGTTGGGGTTAAAAAGTGTTGGTCTGGGAGTCTCTCTCTCTCTTTCTCTCCCTCCTTCTTTCTCTCTATTTTTGTTTCACCATGCGTCCTGAGGTGCGTTGCTGACTGCGCTTCACACACACACACGCACGCATGCACGCACACACGCACACACACACACACACACACACACACACACACACACACACACACACACACACACACACACACACACACACACACACACACACACACACACACACACACACACACACACACACACACACACACACACACATATATATACACACACACACACACACACACACACAAACTAACAAGAGAGAGAGCTGGTGGGTGTGAGACATCTATTAGAAGACAGCTACATTCTTTGATTTGTTGGGCAGATTCACAAAATGTCAGGTCCAGTTCTCCCCAGGGTCTTTGATGTGAGGGAGGGTAGTGGGATAGAACGCGGAGGAGGGAGAGGAAGGGCGAGAAGGGGAGAGGAAGGGCGAAAGGGGGAGAGGGAGATAGAGAGAGGCGGTTGTGTTTTTTGCTAAGAAAGTACAAATTGTCACTTCAGAGCCTGTACATAGATTTTATGAGGTGTCATTTTGTCTGAGTTTTGTCTGAGACCCTTTAGTTCAGACAGGTCTGATAGACATAGTTCACTCTAGGTCAGATAGACATACACACAGACAGAAATGGGCACACAAATAGACACAGACACAGAATCTACGCACCAACACACACACCCACGCATACAACACAAATCTGTCCAAGCCATTTCGTTCCAATACCCCCCTGTGTGTAATAACTGTATACATTCAGTGAATAACATAACATTCTGACGGTACTTCCTCCTTCTGTGGTTCTACAGTTGGCAGTAATAAAATGGCAAGCCTCTTCCATCCCAGCAGCAGTATTTACAGACTGCAAATTGGGTCTGGATGGTGATGGCGACGATAGTGGAAAACAATAGGCTATTTAGTCAGTAAGCTATTACCAGAGGAGGCATTTTCTATCACTGCTTTGTGGGTTTCAAGCATTCTCCCGTTCAGATTGTATTGTGCTGTTATGCATTTAGAGGCTGATTTTGTCTGTGTGTGTGTCCCGTGTGTGTGTTCTCTTTGTGTGTGTGTGTGTGTGTGTGTGTGTGTGTGTATGTGTGTGTGTGTGTGTGTGTGTGTGTGTGTGTGTGTGTGTGTGTGCGTGCGTGCGTGCGTGCGTGTGTGTGTGCTTGTCTGTGTCTTTGTGTGCATAAGTGGATGCCTATACCAATGTTGAGTGTGTGAGCCAGAGTTTTACATGGGTGTCTACTCTACGCATGGTGTGCTTCGCTTCCTAAGAGAGAGAACGAGAGGTCAAAGAGCTGGAATAAGGATGTGGACATATGAATAATGAACAGGCGATCGCCAAGCCAGGCCTCCTGCATGCAAGCCTAATAAAATGCTTCCATTAGCCGAGCTAGCCAGACTGTGTGCTGGAGCTTGACATGTTATGGTCAGAGCAAATCAAAGCCCACTCTACCAAACACTAATCCATGAGATGGCTCAATAGGCTTTTTATATCTGTGTGTGTGTGTGTGTGTGTGTGTGTGTGTGTGTGTGTGTGTGTGTGTGTGTGTGTGTGTGTGTGTGTGTGTGTGTGTGTGTGTGTGTGTGCGTGCGTGTTTGCACATGCGTGTCTGTGTGTGTGTGTGCACTCATGCATATGTTTTTCCAATCCATGGGTGTTTAAATGTGAACTGTGTCTACCATGCATATGCACACATTTCCATACTACTTGGCTATGTAGTAGCTTTATCATGGGGTAATGGAAAACAGAACAATTGCAGAGAATAGGGTGCTATTTGGCACGTGACCTAGAAGGCTGTGTAAAACATATTATACAGGAACCTATAACAGTTAGCTGAATAAATTGGCAAATATACAGCCAGATTCTATATCTCGGATGAATAGTTTCCAAAGCCAGCTGGCTAAAGAAACACTTTTTCTTCTGCATCTAATAAAATATTCACCTATTTTTACACTTGCACTTGTTGAATTGCTTAGCAACGGACGTAAGAATAATCCGCCATACATGCATACATAATGTAGGAGTTGCCGCTAGCTATCCTATCAAAAGGAACTCAATGACCCAGTGATCTGGTTATAGCCATCCTATGAACAGAGATCCAGTGGAGAGAGAGCTTTGCCAGATTGTGTCAGGGACCACTGCCTCTCTCTTCCGGTGTCAGCCTTGGTAGTCAGGGACAGATGGAAGAGTCAAATGATTCTGTTTTTGCTCCACAACACTTACCTAGTTTTGTGTTTGATGGATGTGTGTTGGTTGCTCCTTCAGACCCATAACAGCAAACCTGCACGTCATTGATTAGGTGATACTGTCCAACACTGACTGCTGTCTTCACTCATAGACATAGAGACATTTTTGGTTCCAGTTAGAACCCTTTTGTGTTCTATGTAGGACCTGGAACCAAACATGGTTTTTCAAAGGTTCTCCTATGGGGACAGCCGAAGAACCCTTTCAGGTTCTAGATATCACCGTTGAATGTATGGTGGTATGAAAACAGCTTTGTGTCAGTTGGTCTCCATCCCAAATGGTGTACTATACATTATATAGGGCACTAATTTTGAGCAATTATTTTGGTTGTGGATGTCACACTATGTGGTGTCCTGTATCATCTTACTCCCAGAGATGATATGATAGCAGTGTGGTGCCAGCTAGGCAGAGTAATGGTCTGTGTGTTAATGTGTTGCTGTAAGTGCTAAGATGGCTGACTCCTTCACCATTTATTTCTAAGAGACTTTAGACACACACACGCACACACACACACACATACACACACACACACACACATACGTTTGTTTTACTATCGTTTAAGAAATTGATTCCCATTCAAAATCACATTTTTCCTAACCCCTAACTCAAACCATAACCCTAACCCTAACCTTAAACCCATAACCTAACCTTAACCACTAATCCTAATTCCTAAACCTAACCCCTAACCTTAACCCCTAACCCCTAATCCTAATTCCTTAACCTAACCCCTAACCATACTTCTAACCCTACCCCTAAACCTAACCCCTAAGCCTAAAATAGTATTTTTCCTTGTGGGGAGAGGCGAAATGTCCCCCACTTTTCCAAATTGTCCGAATTGTCCTTGTTTTCTGGTCGCCGCAAGGATAGTAAAACCCCCAAAAACACACGCACACACATATTACGAGGGACCATTAGCAGAGAAATTATCCACCACCCACCAGTACAATTCAGCTTGGTAAACAATCTATCTGGACTACTGTAATTATCCTATCATTCAGTTAGCATTGCACAGACAGCACCTACTGGAAATTACTTACATTACATTACAATATGTGTCAGCCGTATGGTATGGCTGACAAAATTAAGAAAAAAACACACTTATACAAACCAACTGGCTCTCACAGTCTCACATCACAATTGTATTTATAGTTAAGTTTAGGCATTAACTCTGAATGGTTAAGGTTAGACATTAACTCTGAATGGTTAAGGTTAGACATTAACTCTGAATGGTTAAGGTTAGGCATTAACTCTGAATGGTTAAGGTTAGGCATTAACTCTGAATGGTTAAGGTTAGGCATTAACTCTGAATGGTTAAGGTTAGGCATTAACTCTGAATGGTTAAGGTTAGGCATTAACTCTGAATGGTTAAGGTTAGACATTAACTCTGAATGGTTAAGGTTAGGCATTAACTCTGAATGGTTAAGGTTAGGCATTAACTCTGAATGGTTAAAGTTAGGCATTAACTCTGAATGGTTAAGGTTAGGCATTAACTCTGAATGGTTAAGGTTAGGCATTAACTCTGAATCGTTAAGATTAGGCTTTAACTCTGAATGGTTAAAGTTAGGCATTAACTCTGAATGGTTAAGGTTAGGCATTAACTCTGAATGGTTAAGGTTAGGCATTAACTCTGAATGGTTAAAGTTAGGCATTAACTCTGAATGGTTAAGGTTAGGCATTAACTCTGAATGGTTAAGGTTAGGCATTAACTCTGAATGGTTAAGGTTAGGCATTAACTCTGAATGGTTAAGGTTAGACATTAACTCTGAATGGTTAAGGTTAGGCATTAACTCTGAATGGTTAAGGTTAGACATTAACTCTGAATGGTTAAGGTTAGGCATTAACTCTGAATGGTTAAGGTTAGACATTAACTCTGAATGGTTAAGGTTAGGCATTAACTCTCAATTGTTAAGGTTAGGCATTAACTCTGAATGGTTAAAGTTAGGCGCTAACTCTGAATGGTTAAGGTTAGGCATTAACTCTGAATGGTTAAGGTTAGGCATTAACTCTGAATGGTTAAGGTTAGGCATTAACTCTGAATGGTTAAGGTTAGGCATTAACTCTGAATGGTTAAGGTTAGGCATTAACTCTCAATGGTTAAGGTTAGGCATTAACTCTGAATGGTTAAGGTTAGGCATTAACTCTCAATGGTTAAGGTTAGGCATTAACTCTCAATGGTTAAGGTAAAAGTTAAGGTTTGGGTTAGACAAAAACAACTTTTTATTGCTGGATTTAAACGTATAACCTTTGGAATCAGAGGCAGATGCTTATGCACATCCACCATTACCGTCCTAGCAAACCATAAACTTACTTGAAGGCCCCTAGTGACCGGTTTCCCTGTCATCTCCTGACGTTCGCAGACATGAATGGACGTCGAATACTGACTTGTATCATGGGTGACCTGGTTGATACAAACAGTAATGCACAGATACAAGGCTATAACAGAAACACACAAACACACCCGCACACACACCACTAGTGGTAACAAGCAGAGAGAGCAGAGAGAGAGTGAGGATATGTACATAGTCAATTGTAGGCTTCGAGGGGACTCCTGTTGTAGGTACACCTCTAGCTCATCTGTTGGCAGTAGTACTGCCAACTACTTTATCACTGACCTTAACCCAGAGTCTCTCACAGAGCGTTTACAGTCAGCCCACTGACACCCTATCAGATCACAGCAAAATCACAGTCTACTTGAACAAGGCAATACTCAATAATGAGGCATCAAAGCCAAAGGAACTGAGAAATATTAAGAAATGCTGTAGACTGAAGGAAAGTAGTGTGGAAACCAAAAAACAATTAGGCAATAACAAATTCAATCCTTTTTAGACAACTTCCTGTACAAAATGTTCCACTGTAATAGTGAAGGTGTAAACTTGGCAGTAGAAAACCTAAACAGTATATTTGACCTCTCAGCTTCCCAATCAAATCTTAAAATGTCAAGCAGAAAACCTAAGAAAATTAACATTAATGACAAATGGTTTGATGAATAATGTAAAAACCTAAGAAAGAAATTGAGAAACCTATCCAACCAAGTCAGTTAAGAACACATTCTTATTTTCAATGACTGCCTGGGAACAGTGGGTTATCTGCCTGTTCAGGGGAAGAACGACAGATTTGTACCTTGTCAGCTCGGGGGTTTGAACTCACAACCTTCCGGTTACTAGTCCAACGCTCTTACCACTAGGCTACCCCGCCGCCGCCCCTATGGTGAATCACTAAAGCAATACAGAAATACACTACGGAAAAAGAAGGAACAGCACGTCAGAAATCAGCTCAATGTAATTAAAGAATCCATAGACTCTACCCACTTCTGGGAAAATTGAAAAACACTAAACAAATAACAACACAAATAGTTATTTATCCAAAACGAAGATGTATGTATAAACCAACTTTCCAATCTTTTTAGCCCTATAACAAAGAACGAACAGAAAAACATATACTGTACCAGTGAAATGTTTGGACACACTTACTCATTCAACAGTTTTTCTTTATTTTTAATATTTAATAGTGAAGTCATCAAAACTATGAAATAACACATATAGAAAAAAGTGTTAAACAAATCAAAGCCTTCGCCTTGATGACAGCTTTGCACACTCTTGGCATTCTCTCAACCAGCTTCACCTGGAATGCTTTTCCAACGGTCTTGAAAGAGTTCCCACATATGCTGAGCACTTGTTGGCTGCTTTTCCTTCATTCTGCAGTCCAACTCATTTGGGTTGAGGTTGGGTGATTGTGGAGGCCAAAAGTGGAATCAAATTTGACAACTACTGTGGGATATGCATTATCATTAACAGCAGACTCATATATTTCCTCAGTGAAAACAATGTACTGAGCAAATGTCAAATTGGCTTTTTACCAAATTACAATACAACAGACCACATACTCACCCTGCACTAACTAATTGTAAAGAAACAAACCAAAACCATGGCAAAATTTTCTCATGCTTTATTGATTTCAAAAAAGTTTTTGACTCAATTTGGCATGAGGGTCTGCTATAAAAATTGATGGAAAGGTTTGTTGGTGGGAAACATGTACACAAACAACAAGTGTGCGGTTAAAAAGGGCATGAACACATTTCTTTCCACATGGCCTTGGGGAATTCACAAAATGATACAAACACCAAATTGAGACTCTGCATGCAGAATGCTGCACAAATATCATCTGTGTACAACATAAAACACCAAATAATGCATGCAGAGCAGAATTAGGCCGATACCCGCTAATTATCAAAATTCTACAAGCACCTAAAAGGAAGTTAATCCCAAACCTTCCATAACAAAGCCATCACCTACAGAGAGATTAACCTGGAGAAGAGTCTTCTAAGCAAGCTGGTCCTGGGGCTCTGTTCACAAACACAAACAGACCCCACAGAGCCCCAGGACAGCAACACAGTTAGACCCAACCAAATCATAAGAAATCAAAAAGATAATTACTTGACACATTGGAAAGAATTAACAAAAAAACTGAGGAAACTGGAATGCTATTTGGCCCTAGACAGAGAGTACACAGTGGCATAATACCCAACCACATTGACTCACCTAAACTTAAGGAAAGCTTTGACTATGTACAGACTCAGTGAGAAAGAGAGAGAGAGAGAGAGAGAGAGAGAGTGAAGGAAAGGAGAATACAGAAGACAGAACAAAGGAAACAGAACAAGAAAGATTAGATGGACAATCCCGGGACTAACCTGGTGCTTATGTTGTCCTGTCAGAATGATACACATCAAAGTGTGTGTGTGTGTTTATCATAGGAGAAACCTTACACGGCACGTCCATGTCTTGTGGTCCAACAGGGCTCCCAATACACCCCGGGTTAGTCAGAGAGCAGAGGGAGAGAACAGAGGCAGAGAGAGATTATTATTATTATTCCTTTTCACTGACAGGCAGCTTTACTGCACCCGGAACACAGATTATATCACTTGCTTTTGCTCACATTCTCTCTTTATCTCTCTCTCCCTCTCTCTCTCAGCCTCTCCTTTTCTCATCACCTGAAAGCTAGAAAGAGTTGTTTTGGCCTTTGCTGTAGAAAGTGCATGAAAGACAGATGGTGTATCTAGATTTATTTGGGGCTACTAAGGCAGAACTGGGAGGTCTGTGAGGACTCACGTAGCCTAAGGCAAGGACACAAAATGGATCCCAATCTGTATCTTAAATTAATATCAAACCTTGAATCTTTTTAGGATTTATTCAGTTTTGCTGTAAAGTGTGAGCAATAATGAATCAAGTCTAAGTCAGTATCAGAGCCTTTACAATGTCACGTCAGTATCAGAGCTGATTTACACTATTGCTGTGAAGAAACCTTATCTAGAAGACAGTGGCATTAAACAGACAATCTGTAAGTGGCTGGTTTATGCACATATAACAATCTTTCATATCTCATGGCACATGAGATACTTGGGTTTTGTGTTTTGATCCTTTACAAAGCCTTCTCTCTTTAGAATCTCCCCAGTGTCTGTCGAGTTCTGTACTCCCGTAGTTGCCTGTTCCGTGTTCCAGCATGTGCAGCATTGAGTGTTCCGTGCTGAGGCCAGCTGGGGCCACAGCAGATAGCACTGTAGTGGTGTTATGGAGGGGGCAGCTGGGGTAGAAGTCTCTAAAGCCCCACAGCAAGACACAAACCTGTCCAGACAGCAATAAATATAGCCATTCTGTTACTGCTGTCCTCCCTGAGTGTTGGTGTGTGGACACAAGATAATCATAGTGTGTGTGAGGGTGTGTGTGGGGTATCAGGGAGATGGAAAAAGATAATTTGATCAAGTCAAATGTTATTTGTCACATGTGCCGAATACAACAGGTGTGAAACCTTACCGTGAAATGCTTACTTACAAAACCTTAGCCAACAATACAGTTTAAGATAATAAGAGATTAAAGAAAATATTGACTAAATATAAACATTTTAACAAAATAAAATAACAGTAGCAAAGCTATATACAGGGTATACAATGTGTGGGGGTACAGGTTAGTCGAGGTAGTTGAGGTAATATGTAGGTAGGGGTAAAGTGACTATGCATAGAAGGATAGACAATGAAAAGGATAGACAATGAAACGGGAACTTGAGGAAAAGAGAGAAATGGAGAGGAAGCAAGAAAGAGAAGGAAAGAGTGAAAGGGAGTTGTAGAGAGAATGGGAGGGAGAGAGAGTGTGTGGGAGAGAGAGAGCCAGCCAGCCCAGCTAGCCAGCCAGCCAGCCTGCCAGCCCAGGCATAGATACAGTATATGTTGTCTGGAGAAGTTAATCAAATTGAAGCTGTGTTATGATGAATAAAGAAAGGGGCTGTAAAACACAATAGATGTAGTGAATCTCCCTGGCAAAGCGAGAGGCAGAACAGTCTGGTGAGAGAGCACCCATGGGAGGGTGCTGTAATCTAAAGCACTCTTCTCCCTAACACTCCCCAGCGTAGCACTGCACCAGCGCTGAGAAAGAGAAAGAGAAAGGAGAGAGATATGGGGAAAGGCAAAGAAAACAAATAAATAGTGGCATTAAAATGACTTATTTAAAAAAAAAAGTGAGATGTGAGAATGAGCGTGTATAAGTGTATGCAGTAAGGAGGAGAAGAGATGGAGAGAAGGAGAGAGGAAGAGGGAGAAAAACAGAACAGATGGTAGAGCTGAGCACTTTTTCAACAAGCGATGTGGGGTCATTTGGTGCTACAGTGGTGTCATGCCCTCCCAGGTCTCTAGTGGCTGCAGTGCATAAACCAAGACGTGATTGATTAGCTCAGGAGACACACATCGTTATACAGACACACACACACCCAAGCAAATGCCCAGGAGGATAACATAACAGTCCTCTTCCTGCTTGCAGTAGGTTGGAGGTAATGAAATATGCATAGGGATGGAGAGAGGGATGAAGGAAGAGGGGGTGGATGGAGAGAGGGAGGGAAGAAGGGGACAAACTGCTGATCTGACAGAAGTTGACACACTTGACACATGACAACCCGCAGATACATGAAAGACTATTAGCTGTATTACTACAGCATGTAAGGTGTTGCTGTGAAGTTCAGGGATTTGGTTTGGGTTGGGCAGCTGGCAGGCTATGTACTGACCAACAAACCCACAGACGTTTTCATCTGGGTCTTCATCATTAGGTCCACATCAAGGGATAACGTTTATTCCTTACTCATGAATGGGTAATGACATCCTTTTCAAATGTCATGTAATATATCTTGTGTTGTTTTTAGTGATTTGCTATCCTTCTCCCTTCTCCTTTGCTTTCTGTCCACGTGCCTCGCTATTACAGCAGTCTATCTGTGATGGGTGGGGAAATAGACCAGCTGCACAGAACAGTGTTTTGGTCAATTATTTCCTTCTTACAGCTGGGTTTTAAGTAGACCCTCTCTCCTCTAACCTCAAAACAACTGTGACGTTTTCTGAAAGAGTGATACAGGATATTGTTACTTCTATTTTCTCCTCTTTTCTCTTCCTCTCCCTTGTTCCCTGAAAGGGTGCTTGAGGAAAAACAAGTATTCTCTCGTCTCACCTGCGGTTGATGGGCTCCTAGCTTCAGTCTCCTCTTGCTATCCTAACTGGTCTGGAGAAACAGACTGGGAAAAGGAAGTGTGTGTTTTAGAACGAGGAACTGAAAACTATCACCACAAACCAAACCGACCACTTATCGTACAAATTCTTCTGACATCGTTCATTACGATAAATAACCTATAGGGTCCTACTAGAGAAATATGAAGTTTGAAATTAAATATGTTTACTAAAATGGGTGATTGTTGATTCGACAGTTGATGGCTACATTAAAAGTACATTAGTAGTATTAGTAGTTGTAAGGGTAATATAAAAAATGTACCGTGGTGCACATTCATGTTATAAACTTATCGTTCAATTGTGTGTGTGTGTGTGTGTGTGTGTGTGTGTGTGTGTGTGTGTGTGTGTGTGTGTGTGTGTGTCTACAGGCACCTATAGCTGATTTTAGTTGGCCATAAATGCCTCTGTGAAAGTCAAGTTTAAAGGTTTAATTGTATGTGTGTGCATGCAGGAGTTTCCATGTGTCTGTATATCTATGTCTGTACATCTGACATGCCAATGACTGGCAACTGGAGAACGCGAGTGAAAGGCAGATTGAATGGCGGGGTCTCTGCGAGGTGTGGCTGTGGCAGCTGTTAATTTTCTGCTTGAGTTGGCCCTGGAGAAGCCATGATGAATGTCCCGCTATGTGTGTGTGTGTGTGTGTGTGTTTGTGTGTGTGTGTGTGTGTGTGTGTGTGTGTGTGTGTGTGTGTGTGTGTGTGTGTGTGTGTGTGTGTGTGTGCGTGTGTACAAGTGCGTGTGCATGTGGTGTGGGTGTGTTTGTCTTAAAATATGAAATACAAGTTAAATTAAAAAATAAAATGATTCAATGTGTACATTACAAATTCAAAAATATTTAATTCAAAATCAATTACAAAATCAATGAGTCCATTTAGATGTAATTTCTGGTGGCAGTAAAATCACTCCATACTGTAGTAAAGGTTGTAGTAGTTGCCCCGGTAACGTAGGCCAGTTATCTGTGGCAAAGCGAGTATAGATGAATGAAATTGGGTAGAAGCTTTTGGAAAGACTCTGAATGTTATCTCTGAGCAGACAGAGATGGTAGCATGGTGGTGATGACATGATGTATCCCCAAATGGACTGGCTACCAAGGGATGAGGTGGTATGAGGTTTTTGCTTTGGTGCAACCGGAGCAGTAGTGTTGTAGTGTACCTGCACTCTTCTCGCGGTCTCATTTCCTTCTCTTTATCTATATTCTCTTTCTCTCTATTCTCACTCTTCCTCTCTCTCGCTCCCTACCCCTGTACCTCTCCTCTCCTCTCCTCTCCTCTCCTCTCCTCTCCTCTCCTCTCCTCTCCTCTCCTCTCCTCTCCTCTCCTCTCCTCTCCTCTCCTCTCCTCTCCTCTCCTCTCCTCTCCTCTCCTCTCCTCTCCTCTCCTCTCCTCTCCTCTCCTCTCCTCTCCTCTCCTCTCCTCTCCTCTTCCCTCCTCTTCCCTCCTCTTCCCTTCACTCTTCTCCTCTACCCCCCTTCCCCCCCCTTCTCTCTTCTCCTCTACTCCCCTTCCCTCCTCTCCTCCACTTGCCTCCTCTCCCCTTCCCTTCCCTCCTCTCCTCCCCTTCCCTCCTCTTCCCTTCTCTACTCCCCCCACCCCTTCTCCTCTCCCCTCCTCTCCCTTCTACTCCCTTCCCCTCCTCCCCTCCCCTCCCCTTCCCCCCTCTCCTCACCTATCCTCCACTCCTCTCAATCTCCACTCCCTCCCTGTGTGTGTCAGATACCAGGGCTACAGATGAATATTGCTTTGGCAGCTCATGATTTTGTGTGCGTTCCAAATGACACCCTGTTCCCTATTGGACACCCTATGGGCCCCTGGTCAAAAGTAGTGCACTATATAGAATAGGGGATAGGGTGCCATTTGGGACACATACTTTATATTATTAAAACTGTCCGGCCTCAGCACGGCTGTATTTCCTGGTCTTGGTGTGATAGTGGTGGCAGCTGGGATTGCCCAGTTATCGCTGAATGGGCTGTCTATATCATACGAATACTTGAGTGAAAAATCAATTCCCTTCTATCAGTGGGAAGGTGTGTATGTGTGTGTGTGTGTGTGTGTGTGTGTGTGTGTGTGTGTGTGTGTTAACTAAAGATAGTGAACATTGAACTCACTGGAAGTCTGTTTTTAATCTTCTTGCATGTTTTTAGAGGATCATGGGTAATTTTTTCATGGGTAATTTTCTGACTTTAAGATTATTTTACTCAATGTTGAAGAAATAAAAAGTGTACCATGAGGTGTAATGGATCATGAAGAACGGATATCAAAACCGTCAGGCAAAATGAATTTCAATGATGAGACAGCTCATTCCCACATTTCCAACTTTTAATGGTAGAGGCAAATACCGTATCCTGACATGTTTGCTGTATAACGTCAAGTTATAGCTGGTGGATTGAGCTCTGTGCTCAACAATGCCTGCTGAAACGGGTTAAACTAGAAAATGATCAGATAAATAAATAAATGTTAAACATTTAGACTTTTTCTTCACTAGACAGGATGTGAAACACCATGATGGTGTTTAGAAGCTTTAAAGGGAGGAAATGGCACCAAAAGAGAAGGGATTTAATTCTGCATCTCAGGATGATGTTTTTCAAGACTCCAGCAAAGGTTTCAGCTCAGTTGCCACTCACACTTAATTTCACAAGTGCAGAAGTATACTCTGAGAGTAGTCAGACGCCCAGTCTAGAGTACCTGTACCATTCTGACATATGTCGCGGGCAGCAGGTAGACTAGTGGTTAAGAGCATTGGGCCAGTAACTGAAAGGTCGCTGGTTCAGATCCCGGAGCTGACTAGGTGAAAAATGCCTTGAGCAAGGCACTTAACCTTAGTCCAGGGTCACCATCAATAATGGTTGATCCCTAGCTCTGACCCCACTCTCAGGGGGAGTGGGATTATCAAAAAAATAATTTCAAGGCCTCCCGGGTGGCGCAGTGGTCTAAGGCACTGCATCACAGTGCTAGTTGTGCCACCTGAGATTTTGGCTTTGAGTCCAGGCTCTGTCGAAGCCGGCTACGATGGGGCGGCGCACAATTGGCCCAGCGTCTTCCGGGTTAGGGAGGGTTTGGCCAGCACGGATATCCTTGTCATATCGCACACTAGCGACTCTTGTGGTGGGCTGTGTGCAGTGCAGTGCATGCTGACCAGTTTACCAGGTGTACGGTGTTTCCTCCGACACATTGGTTCGGCTGGGTTGGATGGGCATTGTGTCAAGAAGCAGTGCGTCTTGGTTGGGTTGTGTTTTGGAGGACGCATGGCTCTCGACCTTCACCTCTCCTAAGTCCGTACGGGAGTTGCAGCGATGAGACAAGGCTGTAAATACTACAAATTGGGGAGAAAAAGGGGTAAAAAAAAAGTATAATAATTTGTGCATGTGTGAAATAGGAGAATTGTAAGAACCTTATTATTATATTCAGTGCCCTCCGTAATTGTTGGGACAGTGAAGCATTTTTTCTTCTTGTGGCTCTATAATACAAAAGTTAGCATTTGAAGTGAAACAATGACTGTGAGGTAAGTGTTGCCTGTCAGCTTTAATTTGAGGCTATTTTTATCTATATCGGGTGAACTGTTTAGTAGAGCTGGGCGATGTGGCCAAAATCTCATATCCCAATATCTGTCATTTCAAACAATACATATCATGATACAGCACATTTTCTGTAAATTCAATGAATAAATAGTTTATATAAAATTATCACATGTAAAGGCCTATTTCTTATTACAGTTTGAATTAAACTCAACAAATAAAAGGTACTTACACATATTTGATTATTTTATTTTTATTTAGAACTTTTGTTGAAACAAAATATAAATATGAATGTATAAAATCGAAGTAAATAAACACATAAATACAGGCCTAAAATATATATATATGTGTTTTGGGGGGCTTGCCTGTTTTGCATGTTATTTTGGCATTAACTGGTGTCACATATCAATTTGCATTTGGTATCTTGGGTCGAGTGTTAGCACCAACTCACGAAACCCCCATTTCTAGACCGTGTAAATTGGGGTCATGTCTTTGCAGTTGTAAAGCCTCCTTGCATCTTCGTGATTCTTTGGCATATGGTGTGCCGCGGAAAAAGCCTCTTGTATCGTCTGAGTCAGGGGTTTGTTTTGAGCACTCGACTGTACATTTTTGGGTCTCATCCATAGAGTCTCTCCGTACTGTTTCACATGATTATTGCGTAGGTGGTGAAAGAGGTTAGTGGTGTTTGAGCCTGTCGGGACCGGCTTGCTGCATATTTGTCAGAGGACGGTTTTCTGGCCCGTGTCAGACTTTTCATACCCAATCCACGTCCATGCGACCGAAGTAACCCCTCTTTTAGGTACGAGCTCCGTGTCTCCATGCTCTGTGTCACGTTCACCCTCCTCCATGTTTGTTTGTGTTTCAAAGCGTCGTCCAAATGACGAAAAATATTGCCATAAAGAGTGTGATTTGCGACACAACGAAATAAACGATAGAGCATAATATGAAACGATAGACGTTTTTCTATCGACACATGATATATATCGTCATATCGCCCAGCCCTACTGTTTAGAAAGTACACTTTTTGTACATAGTCTTCATTTTAGGGGAGCAGAAGTATTGTGACAAATTCACTTAAATGTTTATTAAAGTAGTAAAAGTTAGGTACGTGTTCCCATATTCATAGCACACAATGACCACATCAAGCTTGTAACTCTGCAAATGTGTTTGATGCATTTGCTCTTTGTTCTCTTTTTTTTCTTTAAATTGTACCCCCTTTTCTCCCCAATTTCGTGGTATCCAATTGTTAGTAGTTACTATCTTGTCTCATCTCTACAACTCCCGTACGAGCTCGGGAGAGATGAAGGTCGAAAGCCATGCGTCCTCCGAAACATATTTTCCCCTAACCCAACCATCCCTCCCCTAATAGAAGTAAACTAATGTACAACAACACTTAGGCTTCTACTTCCATCTTATGCACTATACACATTCTACAGACACAATATATCCCATCCTTCAGCTCAACTCAACCGCTCCCATCTGTCTCTGAACACCATCCAGTTTTGATTTCTACTTGCATATATTTTTAAACTGTGCTGTGATGTTTCACAAAAGATCTGAACCTTTCTATTCTCATAGATCCTACGTATTGTAAATTAAAGATATACAATTTTGCTAAGAGTATTATTATATTATTTATCGATTGACTATGACTTTTTAAATCACCCAGCAGTGCTATTTGCAGAGTTAGCTCCAGGTAAATGTTGCAATTCTTCAGCCATTCCTGAACGTGCAAACAAAAACAAGCTACATATGGACATTACCAACTCTCTTTAAAGCAACATCTGCAGAGCTGGGATGGTTGTATCCCCCATATATATAACATTCTAATGGTTGCAAGAATTCTGTATAATAATTGAAATTGTTTTGAATCGAGCGTTGTTTTGGGAAATCAGTTTAAAAATCATGTGCCATGGAATTGGTACATCAAAAATCTCTTCCCATCTATGTTGCCATCTACATGGCACAGCTGCCAATTCTTTGGTCTGTAAATTAAACGGGTATATTTTTTGATTCATCACAATTGCCTTGAGCCAATTTGGGTCTTTAGTGCAGGGCCGAGAGACAAGTTCCTTACTTTCTCCCCCATCCACTTGCCTTGGTAAAGCTGCAATTAGTTGGGTGTAATTTTGAGGAGACTGGACATTTCCATTAGACGTCGACCGATTAATCAGAATGGCCGATTAATTAGGGCCGATTTCAAGTTTTCATAACAATCAGAAATCGGTATTTTTGGACACCGATTTGGCCGATTGTTTTATTTATTTAGCAAGTCAGTTAAGAACATGTTCTTATTTTCAATGACAGCCTAGGAACGGTGGGTTAACTGCCTTGTTCAGGGGCAGAATGACAGAATTTTACCTTGTCAGCTCGGGGATTCAATCTTGCAACCTTACAGTTAATTAGTCCAATGCTCTAACCACCTGCCTCTCATTGCACTCCACGAGGAGCCTACCTGTTACGCAAATGCAGTAAGAAGGCAAGGTAGGTTGCTAGCTAGCATTAAACGTATCTTATAAAAAACAATCAATCAATCGTAATCACTAGTTAACTACACATGGTTGATGATATTACTAGTTTATCTAGCGTGTACTGCGTTGCATATAATCGATGCGGGGCGCATTCGCAGAAAGAGGACTGTCGTTGCTCCAACGTGTACCTTACCATAAACATCAATGCCTTTCTTGAAATCAATACACAAGTATATATATATATATTTATTTTTTTAAACCTGCATATTTAGCTAAAATAAATCCATGTTAGCAGGCAATATTAACCAGATTAAATTGTGTCACTTCTCTTGCGTTAATTGCACGCATAGTCAGGGTATATGCGATAATAATAAACGTTTTGTTTTTGAAATGATTGTTTCCGGATTCGACCACATTAATGACCAAAGGCTCGTATTTCTGTGTGTTATTATATTATATCATATTAGCAATCTGACTGAGAGGTGGTAGGCAGCCGCAGGCTCGTAAGCATTCATTCAAACAGCACTTTCGTGCGTTTTGCCAGCAGCTCTTCGCAATGCTTCAAGCTGTTTATGACTTCAAGCCTATCAACTCCCAAGAATAGGCTGGTGTAACTGATGTGAAATGGCTAGCTAGTTAGCGGGGTGTACGCTAATAGCGTTTCAAACGTCACTCGCTCTGAGACTTGGAGTGGTTGTTCCCCTTGCTCTGCATGGGTAACGCTGCTTCGAGGGTGGCTGTTGTCGATGTGTTCCTGGTTCGAGCCCAGGTAGGAGTGAGGAGAGGGACGGAAGCTATACTGTTACACTGGCAATACTAAAGTGCCTATAAGAACATCCAATAGTCAAAGGTATATGGAATATTAGAGAGAAATAGTCCTATAAATACTATATTAACTACAACCTAAAACCTCTTACCTTGGAATATTGAAGTCTCATGTTAAAAGGAACCACCAGCTTTCATATGTTCTCATGTTCTGAGCAAGGAACTTAAACGTTAGCTTTTTTACATGGCACATATTGCACTTTTACTTTCTTCTCCAACACTTTGTTTTTGCATTATTTTAACCAAATTGAACATGTTCCATTATTTATTTGAGGCTAAATTTGTCACGCCTTGGTCTTAGTATTTTGTGTTTTCTTTAATTATTTGTTCAGGCCAGGGTGTGACATGGGTTTATGTTATTGTATTTTCGTATTGGGGTTTATAGTATTTGGGATCGCGGCTGATTAGGGGTGTTGTATAGGCTTGGCTGCCTGAGGCGGTCCTCTGATTGGGAACCGTATTTAGGTAGCCTGAGTTCGCTTTGTATTTCGTGGGTGATTGTTCCTGTCTCTGTGTTGTGTCACCAGATAGGCTGTATTAGGTTTCACGTTCCGTTTGTTGTTTTCGTATTTATTTAGTTATTTCATGTATCGCCGTTTTCTTTATTAAAGATCATGATTAACCACCACGCTGCATTTCGGTCCGACTCTCTCTCAACAAACGAAGAACGCCGTTACAAAATTGATTTTTATTGATGTATTATATTAAGTTAAAAGAATTGTTCATTCAGTATTGTTGTAATTGTCATTATTACAAATCAATTTAAAAAATGGTCCTATTAATAGCTATCGGCTTTTTTTGGTCCTCCAATAAATCGGTATCGGTATCGGCGTTGAAAAATCATAATCGGTCGACCTCTAATTTCCATATATTTGTATTAGCTGTATGTGTGACATAACTCCACCAGTCCTATTTATTATATAATTTACAAAGATTATACGTTATATTTATTATATTTTTTTATTATTTTATACTTAATATATTATATATACATTGTTTTATTCCCAAAATGTATTTTTTTTAATTAATTGGTATATTTGAGTTTAACCATAACATTTGTTGTAATATTTGTTCTGTCTTTTCTGGTGGATTAAACTGAAATTGCAACCAAATTTGTATGCTTAAATTTGATAATTTCAGTTTCAAATGACCGAAAGTGAAAGGTGGTAATCTGGATTAAGGGAAAAATGCCTTTCATGAACATGGAGTGAGACATTCTTACTAATCTGCTAGACAACCTGTTCAGATTTAAGTATGACTTTTGTATGACTGGAGGTCTAATGCTTTAATATTGAATTATTTCTGCCCTCCGAATTTATATTTAGGGCTCCCGAGTGGCGTAGCGGTCTAAGGCACTGCAAGAGGTGTCACAGTAGTCCCTGGTTCAAATTCAGCCTGTATCACATCCGGCCGTGATTGGGAGTCCCATAGGGAGCTGCACAATTGGCCCAGCGTTGTCTGGGTTTAGCCGGGGTAGGCCATCATTGTAAATAAGAATGTGTTCTTAACTGACTTACCTAGTTAGAATAAAGGTTAAATAAAAAATATGAATGATATAAATAGGCCCATTTAATTTTGTCTGGCTTGCTGTTTTTTGCTGATATAATTTTACAAAACAAGTCACTAAGTATAGGCAAGTCCAGAAGCAAATAGGTAAACTGGGATATGACTAAAGAGTTAATCAGGGTGATTTTTCCACGAATAGAGATGCATTTTCCTTTCTACGGTAGCAAGAGCTTATATATTTTTGCTATCTTTCTATTAAAATGTATTGTATTGAGATAATTTCTTTATTTTGGGATAAGTATACCGAGTATGTCCACTTCAACATCAGAGCATTTTATTGGTAAACTACATGGTAATGTAAAAGTAGTATTTTTTAGTGATCCAAGATGTAATATAGTACTCTTGTCATAATTTGGTTGTAATCCAGAGAGGTTAAAAAGGGATCTAGATCCTATATGAAGCTGTGTAGGGATCCAGATTGTGGGTTTCAAAGAAAACATGAATCATCAGTGTACAATGAAACCTTTGTTTTTAAGCCCTGTATTTCTAGGTCCTTGATATTATTGTTGGATCTGATTTGAATAGCTAACATTTCGATGGCCATAATAAATAGATATGCCGATAGTGGACAACCTTGTTTTAGTCCTCTTGACAGTTTAATACTTTCTGAGAAGTAGCCATTATTTACTATTTTACAGCTAGGGTTACTATACATAACGTTAACCCATTGTATATGGGATTCTACAAAATTGAAATATTCCAAGCATACTTTATCAAAAGCCTTCTTCTCTGTAATTTGGCCTTCTCATGAGTCTTTCTGTACAGCTGTTCATTTTACATTATCACTCTGAAAAAAATCCTTACAATTAACTTCGGTGAGTGGAGATGGAAGAGACTGAAATTAAATCATATGCTTAAAGTACTTTGCGTCCTCTTTCAAAATATCGTTTGGTGAATCATGTTCCATCCAGTTCACTGTATTTTAATAATATACTACACTTGATCTTTCTTGAATACGTTTCTCCATTTCTTTTTGTTGTTCCCCTAACGTATTCAGTGCCTCTATGGTACTGTACAGTTACTCCCTCTAGGCTTCTGAAGTTTGTCATTTCCAATTTTCAATTTCAGACTTCCCTTATGAAAAAATATATCTCCCGCTACAAAAATGTCCATTCATTATAATCCACATAATAATTGGCATTTCTTGTTGCTGCAGGAATATTTTCCTGCTGCAGCAAACTGGTTCAAATTAAAATCCTACATCTGTAAGGAAATGGGGATATAAAGTAGAGGAAAGAGAAAGTGCTGGTCCAAGCTTATTTTCTTTTATGACCTTGTTTGTTTGCGTATTTATCAAAGTACATACCCTTTCTACTCAACGCTTGCGCCAGAGATGCCTAGGTCATCTATTTAAGGCCATGAATTATGGAGGGGATGCTAAGCAGGTGATAGTATGTACCAAGAGAAGACGGCAAGATAAATGTGTGTGTGTATGTGTGTGTGGTGGGTGTGTTTTTGAACATGAGAGACATAATATCGACTATCTTCCTATGTTGTTTTCACTTCCTAAACAGGAAAGAGAGACAAGGAGGGAGAGGAGAGAAGAAATGGAATATAACAAAAATAAGGAAAAATGGGAAGGAAGAAAGGATAATGACTGAGTAGGAGGAAGGAAAGAATCAGATCAGGAAAGAGCAAATAATAAAGGAGTGATGAGAGGAAAAGGGGGGATAATAGCAGGGAGAGAAAGAGAGAGAACGAGAGAGAGAGAACGAGAGCGAAAGTTTGAAAAGAGAGAAAGAGAAAATCGAGGAGTGAGAGCGATTAGAGACAGAGCAAAACATGGTGAGAAGAGAGGGCCCTGAGGCTGAGAGGCACCAGCCCAAGTATCATAGTCAATTAACATCCCAGTCCCTGCTCAGTCCCGGCTCTAATGCACAGTCTATTTCAGTTCATTAATTATTCCACCCATCAGTTCCAGCTCCCTTGCCTTTACACCAAGACTGTATCCCAAATGGCATCTATCCCCTATATATAACTTTTGACCAGAGTCCTATGAGTTTCCCTATGGGCCCTGGTCAAAAGTAGTGAACTAAATACGGAATAGGCTGCCATGTGGGATACAGGACAAGTCTAAACCACATATCTATCACCTCCAAACCTCAACTTTTTTTGTTGATGAGAATCTGCTTTCATGTTTATGGGGAAATATAGATTAAAGGGATAGTTCAGTATTTTGGCAATATCTACCTCCCCAGAGTCAGATAAACTTGTGGATACCATTTTTGTGTCTCTACGTCCAGTATGACAGAAGTTAGAGGTAGCTTTGCGAGCCAATGCTGACTGCCGTTTATCAAAAATGACTGGAATTCAAACTGCACGCAGAGACATGAAAATGGGACCCATGAGGTCATCTGAATCCGGGGAAGTAGATAAAGGGCATTATTGCCAAAATCCCAAAGTATCCCTTTAATAAAATATAGAGTGTTTGAATTCACACCCACCGACAAGACTAGCCATTATCCACATGGGATCTTGTTAGGGATGAAATGTACAGAATGGGGACATGGAGGAACATGGGGGTGGACCATGCTTTTTCAATTTCAGTCAGTGGGAGGGTTTAGTATTTTATTGTTTATCTAGTCCAGGGGTCGGTCATGTAATTTGCAATTTCTTGATTTCTGAGTTTTTTAGAATGAATGTCTTATTAGGTTATATATTGATGTGTTCCCGATGCCGCCCCTCATCTCTGATTCTCTGCTGGGCACAATTTGTCAAGTGCGCATATAAGCTATTAGTGTGGTCTCAATCAAATGATCCATCATTTATTTTAATAAAAACAATATGTCCCTTGCCCATAATGAAGCAATTTTTTCAGAGTTATTGACCTCACAAAGAGACAGATTCAAGTACCTCATATTGTGGTGCTGAAACTTGAAGTGGCAGCTGAAAGTAGACCAATTCGAGTAGGCCTAATTCATTTCAGCCGTCTTCATTCTTTATTTGACTTTACTAACAACAAGAGGGCTTTGTGTTGGAGCCTATATCTTCCTATTTCAGAAATAAGAGGTAGGCCTTCGTGTTTGACAGACCAAATTAGGATGTAGGCTGCTATCCATAGATTTGACGGCCAATTCCTCCACCCACCGTGCACTCTTAAAATAGCTTACCTCCGTGTCATGTCTGTGAACTGCTTGGTGTGTTAAGTTAAAACCAGGACTCAAATTTAGGGGGTATGTGAAAATATGCCATAGCCCTATCTTTTGTTAAAGAAAATGACAAAAAGCACAGGCCTTGTTAGTTTAAGATTTTAAAGAAAATTTATCAATCTGATTATATAAAGTGATCTATAATGGTGCTTCGTTCAGCGATGCTTCATGCTAAAACAAGCAGTAAAATACATTCCGATGCATATAAGGCTGTCTTTGTTTCGTTTCTATGACCTTCATAGCCTGAGATACAAACTTCTATAGCCAAGAAGACAAAACATTTACTTTGCTTGGGAACTAATCTAATTCTGTCGCTATCAATGCTGTAATATAGAAGATGTTTTAAACCCAGACAGCTTTTAGGGACACACTTGTGACCCACTGGGAACAGACATCACTGGGAACAGACATCAATTCAACATCCATCTTGGTTGAATGTAATTTCATTGAAAAGAAGTGTAAGCGACGTTGATTCAACCAGTTTGTGTCCAGTGGAGACCTTCTCTCGTCGGGTTAAAAGTCACGGAAGAAAACTGTCAGCGAGTGAAGCTTAAAATACCATGCTTAGATTGAAAATGATGTCTCAGATGTTATTATTAGTCAACAGGGACAGTTTTGCCAAACAAGACACACTGATTTGGCATTGGCGATATAGGCCTATGACAAGATGAACACATAGGCCTATCTCTCTATCCATTCTTAGCCTGTAATTTTGGTAATTTTGGTCATCTCCAGTCATGTAAAAAGATGTAGAATTGTATGAAATGCATTTATAAAAGGCTACTTTGTCTCGTACCCGCAAATACGATGGTAGATTCATGCAATGCCTTTATTACAGTATATAGGATTGTCCATGGTGGTCTGTGAACCCACAACGTTCTGACCCGCAGCCCTGCCCCCTATCAAAATGTCTACATTGCCATGTAATGCTGACAGGACAAAGAAAATATTCTAAAACTTCATATCTAAGGCTCTGGTCTGTCCTAGAAGTGAGGGAAAATGGTAGGCATGTTCTCTGCTCTCCACTTTCTGTTTTCATTATTGGATATAGGGGAGGGTCACTTGTTTTTTGGGGGCATTCAGGAGATTTCAAATATATTTTGCTCAAGGTAGGGCCATCCATTTTTATTTAGAGGTCCGATTGTCTCCAGGTAACCCTTATTATAAACAACGTACACTGCCTTAGTGTTGTCTTGCATTTGCGCAGCAGGCATACGGAGCTTTCAGCCCATCTGTTATCTTAGCAGTGTAAACCATGCTCCCTCTCCACCTCTGTGCTGGGGAGATAGAAAACTGTCCAGCACACAGGAATGTACTCGTTGTAGCCGCACCGTGGAGAAAAAAGTGTCAGCAAATTGCTTTTCTCTCCAAGGTCCTGCCTCAGCTAGTGAAGAGGTAGAACCACAGCTCCAAGAGAAGGAACATGTTCTGTAGTACATGTGGTGAATCGCTGTAGGGTTGGAGTCTGCTGTTGGTCTTAGTTGTTAGAATACTGTTCTGACTATGCAGCATGTCATCCTGTAGCATCCAACCCTCAGCTAGAGTCCTCCTCTATATATCCTTTATATCTATAGGAATCCTCTATCACCCTGCCCTCACCAGAGACCTGTAGACAATCCTCTATCAACTAGCCCTCAGTAGAGACCTGTAGACAAGCCTCTATCACCCTGCCCTCACCAGAGACCTGTAGACAATCCTCTATCAACCTGCCCTCACCAGATACCTGTAGACAATCCTCTTCACCCTGCCCTCACCAGAGACCTGTAGACAATCCTCTATCACCCTGCCCTCAGTAGAGACCTGTAGACAATCCTCTATCACCCTGCCCTCACCAGAGACCTGTAGACAATCCTCTATCACCCTGCCCTCACCAGAGACCTGTAGACAATCCTCTATCACCCTGCCCTCAGTAGAGACCTGTAGACAATCCTCTATCAACCTGCCCTCAGTAGAGACCTGTAGACAATCCTCTATCAACCTGCCCTCACCAGAGACCTGTAGACAATCCTCTATCAACCTGCCCTCAGTAGAGACCTGTAGACAATCCTCTATCAACCTGCCCTCAGTAGAGACCTGTAGACAATCCTCTATCACCCTGCCCTCACCAGAGACCTGTAGACAATCCTCTATCAACCTGCCCTCAGTAGAGACCTGTAGACAATCCTCTATCAACCTGCCCTCAGTAGAGACCTGTAGACAATCCTCTATCACCCTGCCCTCACCAGAGACCTGTAGACAATCCTCTATCAACTAGCCCTCAGTAGAGACCTGTAGACAATCCTCTATCACCCTGCCCTCACCAGAGACCTGTAGACAATCCTCTATCACCCTGCCCTCACCAGAGACCTGTAGACAATCCTCTATCACCCTGCCCTCAGTAGAGACCTGTAGACAATCCTCTATCACCCTGCCCTCACCAGAGACCTGTAGACAATCCTCTATCACCCTGCCCTCACCAGAGACCATGAGGGAATAGAAGTGAGCAAGGATGAGGAAATACATTGTAAAAATCTCAGATATGTCTGCAGTCTATATTAGTAGTGTAATATACTACCTTGTTCACTACCTGTAAGGGGATCAATCTCTAAGTAGTGTGGGTTGTCATAGTATGCATCCTATTCTTCTGGCGTCAACTACAGGTTGAAGCTTCTCTTATAATGAGTATGCACCAATCAATCATCCCTCATTAGACCAAATGTAATCGATCTCCTCCTAATTAAACATTTAGAAAGTGTCAATACACGTCCTGCCTTACCTTTCAGTCACACTCTGGAAATGATTAACAAACGGCTGTGTTGCAAGGTTCACTGTCACCTCTAATTACAATCAATGGATAAATATAAAGTGACAGACACGGAATGTGAGTAGATATAGGAAGCCAGCTTACACTCCAGGGACGACAGCACAGGACACAGGACACAGGACAAAGATAGTAACTGAAGCATGGTACAAACTATCTCGATGACATATTGATCCTTGTTCATTGCATTTGCTCTGAACAAAGAGGATGTCACACAACCAAAGTCTCAGTACAAGACATGAAAGTTTAGAACTTCAGTTCTACACTTCTGATAACAATCTAACTGACAAAACTCCTGAAGATGTGAACCTCCAAGAAGCCCTAGGTGAGAGAAAGAAAAGAGAGGGAGTCATGTTCCTACCCTACTGCAGAACAAAGGAGATGTCACTCAACCAAAAGCCTTTATAACAGGCACAGAATCATAACAATCCTGATTATCTAGCACCTGAAGAGACCCATATAGCCGAGGTGAGAGAGGTAATGAAAGAGAGCTATATGCACAGATGCAGAGCTTCAGAAATGATATGACGTTCACACTATGTGTCAGTCTGTCCCCACGCCACGTCTTCGTCTCGTCTTCACAATGTCGTATTCTAGCAGAAGGTTGTGTCAACACCACTGTCAGTTTGGTAATCAACGACTCCTCTCTCCTCCGAGGTCCCATGCTGAGGTGGGTGTATGTGTGTGTGTGTGTGCATGTATGTGTGCGTGTGGGTGTGGATGTGGGTGTGTGTGCATGTGTGTGTGGGTGTGTATTGTGTCCCTCTGAGAACCCTGAATGCTGATTCGTTGAAAGCCGTGGTATATCAGACCGTATACCACGTGTATGACAAAACACTTATTTTTACCGTTCTAATTATATTGCTAACCAGTTTATAATAGCAATAAGGCATCTCGGGGATTTGTGATATATGGCCAATATACCACGACTAAGGTCTGTATCCAGGTACTCCGCAGGTACTCCACTTTGCGTCTTGCCTAAGAACAGCCCTTAGCCGTGGTATATTGTCAATATACCAAACCCCCTCTTATTGCTTAAAAATACCATATTCATTCCATTGAGCTGATGTACTCTGTCGAGTTTTGTTCAACTAATTGGGATATTTATTGTGATGCTTGTATCAAGTCTTAGCTATAAGTTATGTATTTTACAACTGTTAGTGAAGATGAAGTTGTTTTTATTGAAGAGAAGGGGAAGAGGACATGGAAGAGAGAAAGAAGGGGGAGAGGAGAGAGAGAGAGAGGGAGAGTAAGAGAGAGGAGAGGAGAGGCTAGGGAGAGAGAGAGGATAGAGGCAGAGATGAGAGAGGAGAGGAGAGGCTAGGGAGAGGGAGAATGAGAGGAGAGGAGAGAGAGAGAGAGGGAGAGTAAGAGAGAGGAGAGGAGAGGCTAGGGAGAGAGAGAGGATAGAGGCAGAGATGAGAGAGGAGAGGAGAGGCTAGGGAGAGGGAGAATGAGAGGAGAGAGAGAGAAAGAGAGGGAGAGTAAGAGAGAGAGGATAGAGGCAGAGATGAGAGAGAGGAGAGGAGAGGCTAGGGAGAGAGAGAGGATAGAGGCAGAGATGAGAGAGAGGAGAGGAGAGGCTAGGCAGAGGGAGAGAGAGAGGAGAGGAGAGGGAGAGAGAGATGGGGGGCAGAGAGAGAGAGAGATAGAGGCAGAGATGAGAGGAGAGGGGAGAGAGAGGAGAGGGAGAGAGAGGATAGAGGCAGAGATGAGAGAGAGGAGAGGCTAGGGAGAGGGAGAGAGAGAGGATAGAGGCTGAGATGAGAGAGAGGAGAGGAGAGGGAGAGAGAGAGGAGAGGAGAGGCTAGGGAGAGAGAGGATAGAGGCAGAGATGAGAGAGGAGAGGATAGGCTAGGGAGGAGGAGAGAGAGAGATAACTGTACTGTCTGTGCCACCTTATAGTGGATAATGATTTCTGAGGTAGGTTCAAGTCTGGTTCAGTTATTTCTAATGACTGGTACATCAATGGACTTTCCTATCTACTCGCCCACCCTAGCAGGCACCCACCACTACCCCCTACTGCTTGTTAGAGAGGAGAGAGGGAGGCTGTCATAGGGAAGAGGAGAGAGGGTAGTGTGAGAGAGAGAGATAGTGAGAGAGGAGAAAGAGAGAGATAGTGAGAGAGGAGCGGGAGAGACAGAGAGAGAAAGAGAGAGATAGTGAGAGTGGGGAGGGAGAGAGAGAGAGAGAAAGAGAGAGAGAGATGGTGAGGGAGAGAGTGAGAGAGTGAGAGAGGAGAGGGAGAGAGAGAAATATATAGATTGTAATAGAGGAGAGAGAGAGAGAAAGACAGATAGTGAGAGAGGAGAGGGAGAGAGAGAGAGAGAGAGAGAGAGAGAGAGAGAGGCCTTGGGTAACATTAGAATTTAACTAACTTGTATTAGTTTATGCTACTTTATGCTATTATGTAAAAACAAAAAACAACCAAATTAAATTGTTCAAATAAAATGTTCGTGGAGTGACTGTTACAACTATGAAACAAAAATCCTATGTGTTGGAACACGTAAACAGCTTGCTGATGTCTTGTATACCCCAACCACCAAGACGTCACATGATGAAAACATCAGCAGCCTAAACATCATTATAAGTGCCAAGTGGTCTTGATAAATAGTGAAACTCAGCACAAAAGCAATAATGGCATTATAATGAATATAAGTGTCGATAGCAGTCAAAAATTGTCAATTATTGTCGGGGTGTGCTTATGTGCGTCGTCACACAATAGAATCAGTTGGATTTCATTTAGCTGTTATTTAGCCTAACGTTTGACAAAATGTTCGTAACTTTCACTTGCTTTTGACACACTTTGACATACCTTTGTTTGGTTGTACTACATAATAGTCTCCGGTTTTCTCTTTATTGTGTCCCTGTCATCTTGTCATTCTTCAGCACCGTTGTGGAGTGCAGGTGCCTGATCTTGCTCAGAGGGAGGGAGCTCCCATCTCACTTTGTTCATGGTGCCGGCTAGACTTGTTTTCTTTGCAAGCAACTTGTTCGCCAATGACAGTGAAGTGAAGAAATGATCCATGGTGACATTTCTCCCCTTGACGACGTAAGGTTTCACAAGCCTCATCACCTCATTCTCTTTCACTCCCTCACCTGTTGCCCGAAGTGGATATTTTCCCAGATGTGGAAAGCCCTTCAGCATGTACACACTCTCACTGCGTAGCCTGCTCCAACTAGGCCGAAGTAGACTGATAAGACTGTTTTGATTCGGTGGACTGAAATAGGATACATGCCATTTTACGATTATAATTAGAAGTGATCAGTACAATAGAATGGCACTGTTCTTCATTCACAATTGATGATGACATAATTATGCACCGCTTGCTTCCCCTCGCGCATCAATCAGTAGTTTAGGCAATAATCAGGTTGATTATCAGCTGGGCACTACACTTTCAACTGTTGGAAGAAGGAACGGAGAAGGCCATAATGTTAAGAGAAGAAGGGGCAACAGGGGAAAACCACTGAGATGGTTCTTCTGAGGAGAGGTAGAGGGAGGTATTGATCACTTTCGTCAAAGACACAGGGTGCTTCTCTATTCCCTATTCAGTGCACTACTTTTGACCAGAGCCCTATGTGCCCTGGTCTAAAGTAGGTCCCTGAATAGGGAATAGGGAATAATTTGGGACGCAGGACAGGTGTTGAGAAGAAGAAAGATACATCATTGAATTGGAGCACGAAGATTGAATTGAGACTTGTTGTGGCCATTTGCCAGTGAGAAGTGAGAACATGTTAAGATGATGCTTTTTCAAGCCTCCTTGCCTTCAATCTCACTTACAGGTAGCCGTCACCATTAATTCCCAGGTGTTTTTTGAAGCAAAGTAGTTCTTTCTCACATTTCTTTACATCCTAGATATTCCCCTATATTTCTCTCCTTTTCGAAGCAAGGTAACACCCAGGATCTAAAAGTGGGAATGTGAAATACATTAAATAGTAAGAGTAAGGGGGATACCTAGTCAGATGTACAACTGAATGCATTCAACTGAAAAGTGTCTTCCGCATGAGAGAGAGAGAGAGAGACAGAGAGAGAGAGGGAGAGAGCAGAGGGAGAGGGAGAGAGCAGAGGGAGAGAGAGAGAGAGAGCAGAGAGAGAGAGAGAGAGAGAGGGAGAGAGCAGAGGGAGAGAGAGAGAGCTGAGGGAGAGAGAGAGGGGGAGAGAGAGAGAGAGAGAGAGAGAGCAATAATGTGAGAGAGAGGCAGAAAGAAAATGAGATGCACAGAGAAAAAGGAAAAGAGAGAGAGAGAGGCAGAGAAAATGGCGGTGGTACTAATACAAGGAGCTGATAGGGAATAATGTTTGGGAGCTCGTAGAAAGAAAAGTCCATGAAATTGCTTGTTGCATTCTTTAAAACCACCCTGATTGATGGTGGCAATTTTAAAGCTTGGCAGCCTCCCAATTCCTATGAAAACTATTAGAAACAAGAAACGAGCACTCTAGGGTTCTCTTAAATAATTCCCTCCCCCGCTCAGCACCGCTGTCCTTCTCCAGTAAGTGCTAAGAGAAACCGTGTCTGCTCGGGCTCGATCGGAGCTACTGCAGAGGCATATGCAAGTATAAAAGGACAAGAGAACATGTACCTGCCCAGTGGTATTATAGAGTGAATGTCCGGTTTGATATAATGTGTGTGCCATCGTCATAAATCATCTGCATTATACAGAAAAACCATTCAACTTCAACCAGTAAAATGTCTATTTGGCTAACTTTGCTACAGCCGATGTCAATGATCGTTGGATCTATAGCTAACAACTGCCGCATCCAAACTATCACAACAAAATATCATTTTACTTGCTCAAGCAATAGTCAAAACAACATTGGTAAGCCTATGACAACCCACAAAAGCTGTTTTGTTTTTAGATGTAATAACTACATTAAATCTAGGCGATGGCGAACGGCAGTTGTTTTCCCCCATGGTGGCCATTGTACTTGTTTTTGATGGGAACAGCAGCACGGAGTATGGACGTCCATCAGTTTTGCCATGACTGACTTGAATGGGGAAGCCCATTCTACTCATTCTATTTCTATTGTAATGCCCCTCCATTTTGAGAGGCTTATTGAGATTCTATTATGCAATGGCGCACTTTCTCACACTCATCAACGCGTGTTTTACACAGTAGTGCTCGACTTCGACGGTATCATTCATGGGAAGCCCTACTGTTGACGAGTAGGCACTCAAAGGGTTAAAGTGGCTATGAAGGACAAGAGGGCTTCATTACCTCTTTCTCTCCCTGTCAGGATTCATGTTAAGCTCTTTTATGTGGAGACTCTTCTCCTCTTGGCCTCTTGGATTCTGACCTCTTTATTGACTCTTCTATCATTGGACAATGCCTGAGAGGTGGTTTCAATGGGTTGTTTCATTGCAGCCTAACTTTCCAGTGTACTGCAGTTCTGGCCTCAGCAGTACCACCACAACACCACTAAATAACTGCCAAACGTACAGTCTTATGTACATGTATGTACAATTTTGTTGCTGTTTTTCCAGTAACCCAAAAATACACCCGCTGTCACATTTTGATAAATGAATTGATCAATTACGAGTACCACGCATAATTAACCCTGTAACCACGCAGAATTAACCCTGTAACCATGCAGTATTAACCCTGTAACCATGCAGTATTAACCCTGTAACCACGCAGAATTAACCCTGTAACCACGCAGAATTAACCCTGTAACCACGTAGAATTAAACCTGTAACCACGCAGAATTAAACCTGCAACCACGCAGAATTAAACCTGTAACCACGCAGAATTAACCCTGTAACCACACAGAATTAAACCTGTAACCACGCAGAATTAAACCTGTAACCACGCAGAATTAACCCTGTAACCACGCAGAATTAAACCTGTAACCACGCAGAATTAAACCTGTAACCACGCAGAATTAACCCTGTAACCACGCAGAATTAAACCTGTAACCACGCAGAATTAAACGCAGGATTAACCCTGTAACCACGCAGAATGAATGTCTCAAAAATACATGTTTGTTCATAATATGTAGAATTTACAAGTGAAACTTTGAGATCTTGTTGGTCCAGTCAGTATGTATGTCCGAAATGGCACCCTCTTCCCTATAAAGTGCACTACTTTTGAATTAATCAATTAACAATAATACTGCATTAAAAGGCAATAGGATGCTATTTGGGACTCAGAATTCAAGTGTTCATGTGGACAATTAGAGTGTGATTGTACTGTGTCATAGTGAGTCATGTGTATAATAACCCTCAGTCAGCACAGCATCAGTATACTGTATCACTTCTTCTTCAAGCTGAAGGACAGACAGAAATGCTTTGAATGACATCAAAGAAAGATAGAGGACATTGAAGCCACTGAAGCGTGTCTGTGTGTCTGTGTGTGTGTGTGTCTTCATTATCACCTAGAACAGCCAGCATGATACCAGCTGTGGGTGGGGATTAGGGTGACCAGATCTAAAAAGCCAAAATGCGAGACAAGGGGACGATTTTACGGAACAGTGGATATCATTTTTTTTTTAAATGTGCGCAGGTTAATGGATCTCGTCCAGAAGGCGACATAGCTCTGCTTTATGAAGGTCACTGCCTTTGTGATCCACCTATTGTAATAAATATTGCAAACCCCTTAGCTCCTCCATCCGTTTCTGAGCTAGCTAGCCAGGCCTACCAGTTTAGCTACAGCGAGCTTAGCAAGCAAGCCAGATCGAGCCACTGGGTATATTTATGTTTAGACTACTCGGGAAAGCACGCCTAAAATGTAAGCTGATGCAACTACCACGAGCGATGTAGAGGCAGCGTCATAGTTTCCATAGAAACTCACAGAAATTCTGTCACTCACTCACACTTAGAAACTAATTTGTGGGGAAAGCAAGCCAGCAGTGCATTATTAGATAGGCGCACACAGCATGCTAGACTATCCTACTATGTGAAAACAAAATATTATCACAAATATTTTAAACAAATTCTGGACATTCTTTGGTGGTTTCGGGATGCGGGACAGAGGGCCAAAATGATGGATTGGGGCCTCCCGCGTGGCGCAGTGTTCTAAGGCACTGATTCACAGTTGCTAGATGTGCCACTAGAGATCCTGGTTCGAGTCTAGACTCTGTCGCAGCCGGCCGTGACCGGGAGACCCACGGGGCGGCGACCAATTGGCCCAGTTTTGTCCAGGTTAGGGGAGGGTTTGGCCAGCAGGGATGTCCTTGTCCCATTGCCCTCTAGCAACTCATGTGGCGGGTCAGGCACATGCACGCTGACACGGTCACTAGGCGTACGGTGTTTCCTCCGACACATTGGTGCGGCTGGCTTCCGGGTTAAGTGTGCATTGTGTCAAGAAGCAGTGCAGCTTGGTTGGGTCGTGTTTCTGAGGACACATGACTCTCGACCTTTGCCTCACCCGAGTCCTTACGGGAGTTGCAGTGATGAGATAAGACTGTAACTATCAATTGGATACCATGACAATGGGGTAAAAGGTTTTTTTGAAAGTGTTTTAAATGTTTGACTGTACCGCACAATCTGTGGCGTGTGGTCACCCTAGTGGTTAAATTGACTCTCTGTCAACCAACCACCACACACACACACACACACACACAACCCAACACCTACCGTTGAATATCACAGGCCTCTACCACTCCATAGCGAGTGATAATGTGCATAACATGTTGTCTCAAACAGGTGATGTCCCTGTGTTATAACTGTCCTTGTCGTTGGCGGTTCCTAAATAGCGGATAATATCAAGCTAGATTTAGTTTCTTGGGTCAAAATCAAGAATTTCCGTATTATCAACAAATCACACAAATATTTATATACAATATAAATGGTTGGGATTCCATGATTTCAGTCCCCTACTAGACCTTCACAACAGCAAACAACAGAACAAGATAAAGCAGAAAAATGACAGAAATATTGACCTGCCTGGTCAGGCAATGTGTCCCTATAGAGAAGCAGTGTGGGAGAGGCCAAGCCAAGCTCTACTGTATGGCTCTGTCAGACCGGGCCGTGCTTTTTATTTCAGGACTGTTTACAGAGGAGTTATCAGTCTGCACTCTGTACACTTTATTACTATTGACCTTCTCTCTCCATCCGGAGGGCTGAGAGCTGGGAACCCTTCCTTATGAAGGAAGAAGTGGTTGGTGGAAGTGTGTGTGTCTCTGTGCGTGTGTGTGTGTCTCTGTGCGTGCGTGTGTGTCTCTGTGCGTGTGTGTGTCTCTGTGCGTGCGTGTGTGTGTGTCTCTGTGCGTGCGTGTGTGTGTGTGTGTCTCTGTGCGTGCGTGTGTGTGTGTGTGTGTGTCTGTGCGTGCGTGTGTGTGTGTCTCTGTGCGTGCGTGTGTGTGTGTCTCTGTTTGTGCGTGTGTGTGTGTGTCAGAGATGGTCGGCTCCACCAGACAGACAGTATGTCCGCCATCTACCACAAGAGGAGAGAGTGGGGAGAGTGGGGAGAGTGACCCGAAACCAAAATTGATTTATTTCACTGAGAAGTGAACAAGATTTCAGATATCTATTGACCTCTTTTGATGAAATTCATCACACAAGGGATGGAGAAAGAGATAGACAGAGATAGAGTGTGTGAGAGAGAGAAAATATTGGTGAAGAAACACAGAACATTTCATTTTTAGAAACATGGAGGCATGTCCATTTTGAAGTATGCTGTTATGCAGCAGCTTTCACACTCTTCATCATCATTATCATCATCATCATTTCGCTTCCTTTCTTTCTTTCTATCACTGTCTGTCTGTCTGTCTGTCTCTCCCTCTCTCTATGTGTGTGTATGTCTCTCTCCCTATCCATCCCAGCAGGCATCTCCATTGATATAGCCTAGTTCCTTCTCTGTGAGGAAACACACACATACACATAGTCCTGCCTCTACTTTTGCCCAGAAGACTAATACCTTTGAACCAGGGCACACATCAAGTTATTTTTACAGTACTGTATGTAGTCCAACTGCAGTAAGTGTTTATCTTCAACACAACAGAAAATGCTATTGTTGGTCTTACATACACAGTAACTTACATAACATAAGCATTGAATAGATCGCTGCTCACCAAATAGCAGCTTGGTCTAGTTGCATCTCTCTTTATGAGCTAAGCAGTCTCAAGTCACTTGTTCTCTCTCTCTCTCTCTCTCTCTCTCTCTCTCTCTCTCTCTCTCGTGTTAATGAAAACTAAAACGAAATGCATGCTCTTCAACCGATCGCTGCCTGCACCTGCCCGCCTGTCCAACATCACTACTCTGGACGGCTCTGACTTAGAATATGTGGACAACTACAAATACCTAGGTGTCTGGTTAGACTGTAAACTCTCCTTCCATACTCACATCAAACATTTCCAATCCAAAGTTAAATCTAGAATTGGCTTCCTATTTCGCAACAAAGCATCCTTCACTCATGCTGCCAAACATACCCTTGTAAAACTGACCATCCTACCAATCCTCGACTTCGGCGATACCCTACTCAATAAATTGGATGCAGTATATCACAGTGCCATCCGTTTTGTCACCAAAGCCCCATATACTACCCACCACTGCGACCTGTACGCTCTCGTTGGCTGGCCCTCGCTTCATACTAGTCGCCAAACCCACTGGCTCCAGGTCATCTACAAGACCCTGCTAGGTAAAGTCCCCGCCTTATCTCAGCTCGCTGGTCACCATAGCAGCACCCACCTGTAGCACGCGCTCCAACAGGTATATCTCTCTGGTCACCCCCAAAACCAATTCTTCCTTTGGCCGCCTCTCCTTCCAGTTCTCTGCTGCCAATGGCTGGAACGAACTACAAAAATATCTGAAACTGGAAACACTTATCTCCCTCACTAGCTTTAGCTTTAAGCACCAGCTCTCAGAGCAGCTCACAGATTACTGTACCTGTACTTAGCCCATCTATAATTTAGCCCAAACGACAACCTCAATCCCTACTGTATTTATTTATTTATTTTGCTCCTTTGCACCCTATTATTTCTATCTCTGCTTTGCACATTCTTCCACTGCAAATCTACCATTCCAGTGTTTTACTTGCTATATTGTATTTACTTTACCACCATGGCCTTTTTTGCCTTTACCTCCCTTATCTCACCTCATTTGCTCACATCGTATATAGACGATTTAGATTTAGATTTTTCTACTGTATTATTGACTGTATGTTTGTTTTACTCCATGTGTAACTCTGTGTTGTTGTTTGTGTCGAACTGCTTTGCTTTATCTTGGCCAGGTCGCAATTGTAAATGAGAACTTGTTCTCAACTTGCCTACCTGGTTAAATAAAGGTGAAATAAATAAATAAATCAAATAATGCCAGACACCTTTGCAGGGTATGTTCACACACAATGAGCCTCCCCCTTCCCTCTTTGAGTAGCTGGCTGCTGTTGTGGAGGCTGTTGCGGCAGAGGCTGTGGTGCGGAGACTGGGGCTCATAGCTGGCTGGATGATTTTTTAAACTCTAGATAGTTGATGCGCTCTGCCGCATAAAGACATTTGATAGAGAGACTCCTCTTAGCGCTCCGTCCCAAATGGCACCTTATTTCCTACATTGTGCACTACTTTTGACTAAGGCCCATGGCATTGGAGATATTTTCGAGCCAACTTCCCAGATAATTAGTCACTTTAGCTGACGGACTGCAATAAGCTACAGATTCAACTAGCGCTCTAGATCCTCCCCCCGTACAGCTAGCAGCTAATGTGACACACCTCTGCTAGCTCTTAGGGGATACAGGGAAAAGAGAGATGGGAAAGGACTTTGGCTGCTATGCTAACTCTCGATTATCGGGGACTGCAAATGGAGATGGAAGGTAATATCGCACCACTTTTAGCTGCTGCACTACCTCAGATAATATCACACTACTTTAGCTGCAGCGATACCTCTCTTAGGGGACCCAGGGAAGGGAGAGAATGGGAGGGGAGGGGACCTGACTACCACTCAAGCTAGCTCTTTAGGGATGAAGAAAAGAGAAAGATGGGAAGGGAGAGGTACTAACAGTTAATATGGCAACACTTTATCTGCTATTCTAGCTATCTGTGCCCAAGAAAGCGAAGGTAACCTGCATAAATTACTACCGCCCCGTCGCACTCACATTGGTAGCCATGAAGTGCTTTGAAAGGCTAGTCATGGCTCACAGAAACACCATCATCCTGGAAACTAGACCCACTCCAATTTGCATACCACCCCAACAGATCCACAGATGACGCAATAGCAATCGTACTCCACACTGCTCTTTCCCACCTGGACAAAAGGAACACTTATGTGAGAATGCTATTCATTGACTACAGCTCACCATAGTGCCCTCCAAGCTCATCCCTAAGCTAAGGATCCTGGAATTGAACACCTCCCTCTGCAACTGGATCCTGGACTTCCTGATGGGCCATCCCCAGGTGGTAAGTGTAGGTAACAACACATCTGCCATGCTGATCTTCTGAGGCCCCTCAGAGGCACGTGCTTAGTTCCCTCATGTACTCCCTGTTCACCCACGACTGCGTGGCCAAGCACGACTCCAACACCATCATTAAGTTTTTTGATGACATAATAGTGGTAGGCCTGATCACCTACAACGATATGACAGCCTATAGGGAGGAGGACAGAGACCTGGCAGTGTGGTGCCAGGACAACAACCTCTCCCTCAACATCAGCAAGACAAAGGAGCTGATCTAGGTCTGTAGTGGAGCAGGTTGAGAGTTTCAAGTTCATTGGTGTCCACATCACCAACAAACTACCATTGTACAGCTGCACCATCGAGAGCATCCTGACCGGTTGCATCACTGCCTGGTATGGCAACTGCTCGACATCCGTCCGTAAGGCGCTACAGAGGGTAGTGTGTACGGCCCAGTACATCACTGGGGCCAAGCTTCCTGTCATCCAGGACCTATATACAAGGCAGTGTCAGAGAAAGGCCAAAAAAATGGCCAAAGACTCCAGTCACCCAAGTCATAGACTGTTCTCTCTGCTACGGCACGGCAAGCGGCACCGGAGTGCCAAGTCTAGGTCCAAAAGGCTCCTTAAACAGCTTCTACACCCAAGCCATAAGACCAAATGGCCACCTGGACTGTTTACATTGACCCCCCCCCCCCTTTGTTTTTACACTGCTGCTACTCGCTGTTCATTATCTATGCGTAGTCACTTTACCCCAACTTACATGTACAAATGACCTAAACTAACATGTATCCGCACACATTGACTCCTTACCGGTACCCCCTGTATATGTCCACGTTATTGTTACTTTATTGTGTTACCTTTTTAGTTTATTTTTCACTTTAGTTTATTTTGAAAATATTTTCTTAACTCTTTCTTGAACTGCATTGTTGGTTAAGGGCTCGTAAGTAAGCATTTCACGGTAAGGTCTGCATCTGTTGTATTTAAGGGCTCGTAAGTAAGCATTTCACGGTAAGGTCTGCATCTGTTGTATTTAAGGGCTCGTAAGTAAGCATTTCACGGTAAGGTCTGCATCTGTTGTATTTAAGGGCTCGTGAGTAAGCATTTCACGGTAAGGTCTGCATCTGTTGTATTCGGCGCGTGTGTCAAAGGAAATGTGCTTTTACATCGCACCACTCTAGCAGCTAAGTCTCTTAGGGGAGAGTATGGGACTTTATCATTAGGCAGCCTCGCCTCCTGGTTTATAGGAGCTCCTTATACGATGACTAACATAGTCTGACAGACCATCTTCTCTTACTGTGCTGACACAGACATCGCCGGGCTGTTGGATGGCCAACCATAGCTCTGGAGGGAGTATTGGTTAATTGACCGGTGCTTCCGGGATGTATGAAGGGCTGTTAAACAATAAGGCCAGAGGAGGTGTGGTATGTGTCCTATATACCACAGCTAAGGACTGTTCTTAAGCACGACACAACGCGGAGTGCCTGGATACAGTCCTATATTGGCCATATACCACAAACCCCAGAGGTGCCTTATTGCTATTATAAACTGGTCACCAATGTAATTAGAGCAGTAAAAATTGATGTTTTGTCATACCTGTGGTATACGGTCTGATATACCACAGCTGTCAGCCAATCAGCATTCAGGGCTCGAACCACCCAGTTTATAATGGGTGTTAGAGGATAATGGGGCATGGAGGATGACCTCCCAGGTAATTTCCTCTCCCTGCAGTTGGTGCTTATAAAACCTGAGGTATAGTTTACTGTGTAGGGCAGACGCTTCGTACCTTGTGGCTAGTTAGACTGTGGGCAGAAGACATCAGATTTGTGCTTTTAGTGAGTGTACAGGGCAGTGAGTGTACAGGACAGTGAGTGTACAGGACAGTGAGTGTACAGGACAGTGAGTGTACAGGGCAGTGAGTGTACAGGACAGTGAGTGTACAGGGCAGTGAGTGTACAGGGCAGTGAGTATACAGGGCAGTGAGTGTACAGGGCAGTGAGTGTACAGGACAGTGAGTATACAGGGCAGTGAGTGTACAGGACAGTGAGTGTACAGGACAGTGAGTGTACAGGACAGTGAGTGTACAGTACAGTGAGTGTACAGGGCAGTGAGTATACAGGACAGTGAGTGTACAGGACAGTGAGTGTACAGTGAGTGTACAGGGCAGTGAGTATACAGGACAGTGAGTGTACAGGGCAGTGAGTGTACAGGACAGTGAGTGTACAGGACAGTGAGTGTACAGGGCAGTGAGTGTACAGGACAGTGAGTGTACAGGGCAGTGAGTGTACAGGACAGTGAGTGTACAGGACAGTGAGTGTACAGGACAGTGAGTGTACAGTGAGTGTACAGGGCAGTGTGTGTACAGGACAGTGAGTGTACAAGACAGTGAGTGTACAGGGCAGTGAGTGTACAGGACAGTGAGTGTACAGGGCAGTGAGTGTACAGGGCAGTGAGTGTACAGGGCAGTGAGTATACAGGACAGTGAGTGTACAGGACAGTGAGTGTACAGTACAGTGAGTGTACAGGGCAGTGAGTATACAGGACAGTGAGTGTACAGGACAGTGAGTGTACAGTGAGTGTACAGGGCAGTGAGTATATAGGACAGTGAGTGTACAGTGAGTGTACAGGGCAGTGAGTATACAGGACAGTGAGTGTACAGGACAGTGAGTGTACAGGACAGTGAGTGTACAGGACAGTGAGTGTACAGTGAGTGTACAGGGCAGTGAGTATACAGGACAGTGAGTGTACAGGACAGTGAGTGTATAGTGAGTGTACAGGGCAGTGAGTATACAGGACAGTGAGTGTACAGGACAGTGAGTGTACAGGGCAGTGAGTGTACAGGACAGTGAGTGTACAGGACAGTGAGTGTACAGGGCAGTGAGTGTACAGGACAGTGAGTGTACAGGGCAGTGAGTGTACAGGACAGTGAGTGTACAGGACAGTGAGTGTACAGTGAGTGTACAGGGCAGTGTGTGTACAGGACAGTGAGTGTACAAGACAGTGAGTGTACAGGGCAGTGAGTGTACAGGACAGTGAGTGTACAGGGCAGTGAGTGTACAGGGCAGTGAGTGTACAGGGCAGTGAGTATACAGGACAGTGAGTGTACAGGACAGTGAGTGTACAGGACAGTGAGTATACAGGACAGTGAGTATACAGGACAGTGAGTGTACAGGACAGTGAGTGTACAGGGCAGTGAGTGTACAGGGCAGTGAGTGTACAGGGCAGTGAGTGTACAGGGCAGTGAGTGTACAGGACAGTGAGTGTACAGGACAGTGAGTGTACAGTGAGTGTACAGGGCAGTGAGTATACAGGACAGTGAGTATACAGGACAGTGAGTGTACAGGACAGTGAGTGTACATGACAGTGAGTGTACAGGGCAGTGAGTGTACAGGGCAGTGAGTGTACAGGACAGTGAGTGTACAGGACAGTGAGTGTACAGGACAGTGAGTGTACAGGACAGTGAGTGTACAGGGCAGTGAGTGTACAGGGCAGTGGGTTGGATGAAATTACTGACCTTAAAAACAGCTTTGCTGAATTAATTATCTTACTGCAAAATGCTCAGGCGAATGTTTTCATGCAAACATCGTATAATCATCAGCACATCTGGACAATTTTTGTATTGATAGAACTTTTGGGGCAAGCTAATGAATGTTCTGGGAACGTTCACAGAACCAACTTTAGTTTGCTGGGTCACTTCTTCTTCAAGCCGAGACAGACAAGACAGGCTTTGAATGACATCAAAGGAATATAGAGGACATTGAAGCCACTGCTGTGTGTGTGTGTGTGTGTGTGTGTGTGTGTGTGTGTGTGTGTGTGTGTGTGTGTGTGTGTGTGTGTGTGTGTGTGTGTGTGTGTTAGAGGAATTATCATTTTCTCCCTCCGAATAATTCCATTACCTGTATAATTTCATTAATGGCCTGGCTATAAAAAGGCTACTGTCAGAACAGCGGTAATTAATACATACGAGGTGAAACGGTGGAGTGCATGGCCCAGCCACTTTACTAAGGCATTCCATTTCAGGAAAGACTAACATACAGGCACATACGCATGTACAGTATGCACGACACACGCACACACAATCGGACGGGTGAAATATGGAGGGTGCACAATGGTTGTCAACACGTATGACGCATAAACAAAGAAAACATTAGGTAACTATCCTCTACTGTACACCACAGAGGGAGAGCATCTGGACAGGGGCTCGCTTGCACTCGCTCTCTGTCTTTCACGCTCTCTCTCTCTCTCTCTCTCTCTCTCTCTCTCTCGTTCTTCCTTTCTATCTCTCTCTCTTTCTCTCTCTCTTACTCTCTTCCTCTCTCTCTCCCCATCTCTCTCTCTCTCTCTCTTCATCTGTCTCCCTTTCTTTCTATCTCTCTCTCTCTCTCTATCTCTCCTCTCTCGCTTTCTCTCTCCTCTCTCGTTTTCTCTCTTACTCTCTATCTCTCCTCTCTCGTTTTCTCTCTTACTCTCTATCTCTCCTCTCTCTTACTATTGTTCCACATCTCTCTCTCTCTCTCTCTCAATCTCACACACACATTGATTCAAAGACCACTTCACACTTCTTATTTTTCTTTCCTTTTCTTCCTGGGCTGAGAGAGAGAATAACATTCCTTTTCTCCCTGGGCAGAGAGAGAGAATAACATGAATTTTCTCCCTGGGCTGAGAGAGAGGATAACATTCATTTTCTCCCTGGGCTGAGAGAGAGAATAACCTTCCTTTTCTCCCTGGGCTGAGAGAGAGGATAACATTCCTTTCCTCCCTGGGCTGAGAGAGTGGTTAACATTCCTTTTCTCCCTGGGCTGAGAGAGAGGATAACATTAATTTTCTCCCTGGGCTGAGAGAGAGGATAACATTCATTTTCTTCCTGGGCTGAGAGAGAGGATAACATTCATTTTCTCCCTGGGCTGAGAGAGAGGATAACATTCCTTTTCTCCCTGGGCTGAGAGAGAGGATAACATTCATTTTCTTCCTGGGCTGAGAGAGAGGATAACATTCATTTTCTCCCTGGGCTGAGAGAGAGGATAACATTCATTTTCTCCCTGGGCTGAGAGAGAGGATAACATTCATTTTCTCCCTGGGCTGAGAGAGAGAATAACCTTCCTTTTCTCCCTGGGCAGAGAGAGAGGATAACCTTCCTTTTCTTCCTGGGCAGAGAGAGAGGATAACATTAATTTTCTTCCTGGGCTGAGAGAGAGGATAACATTCATTTTCTCCCTGGGCTGAGAGAGAGGATAACATTCATTTTCTCCCTGGGCTGAGAGAGAGGATAACATTCATTTTCTCCCTGGGCTGAGAGAGAGAATAACCTTCCTTTTCTCCCTGGGCAGAGAGAGAGGATAACCTTCCTTTTCTCCCTGGGCTGAGAGAGAGAATAACCTTATTTTTCTCCCTGGGCAGAGAGAGAGGATAACATTCATTTTCTCCCTGGGCTGAGAGAGAGAATAACCTTTCTTTTCTTCCTGGGCTGAGAGAAAGGATGACCTTTCTTTTCTTCCTGGGCTGAGAGAGAGGATAACCTTTATTTTCTTCCTGGGCTGAGAGAGAGAATAACCTTCCTTTTCTCCCTGGGCAGAGAGAGAGGATAACCTTCCTTTTCTCCCTGGGCTGAGAGAGAGAATAACCTTCTTTTTCTCCCTGGGCAGAGAGAGAGGATAACATTAATTTTCTCCCTGGGCTGAGAGAGAGAATAACCTTTCTTTTCTCCCTGGGCTGAGAGAGAGGATAACCTTTCTTTTCTTCCTGGGCTGAGAGAGAGGATGACCTTTCTTTTCTTCCTGGGCTGAGAGAGAGGATAACCTTTCTTTTCTTCCTGGGCTGAGAGAGAGGATAACCTTTATTTTCTTCCTGGGTTGAGAGAGAGGATAACCTTTATTTTCTTCCTGGGCTGAGAGAGAGGATAAAAAAGTGTGAACTATTTGTCAGCCTGACATAAAGCCTATTTTGCTTTGTTGCTGTTGTGGGCCTGAAGGAGATTAACAATGAATCAATATTTAGGGCTCTTCACACACACACACACACACACACACACACACACACACACACACACACACACACACACACACACACACACACACACACACACACACACACACACACACACACACACACACACACACACACACACACACACACAATAACCAACATATTATTTACCAATGAGTGTCTGATACAGACAGTGTCACAGACATACTGGCTGGTTATGTTTATATTTGGTAGGATTTATTTCCCTAATTAGCAATATGGGAAACAACTGTGGTGGGAAAAAGGAAAGCATACCTTGTACGTTCCACATGGTCCCCTATTCCCTATTATGTCACTACCTTTGACCAGAGCCCTATAGGAGAATAGGGTTCCATTTGGAACGCACACACTATGATTTAGGGCATCTCCACAGGGGTAGAGTTGTTGAGATCATTGTACATGTATGATCATGGTTTACTTGGCAATATAATTATATTGTAACTAGATACTGTACAATGGTTTGCTGCCTGAGGCATTTTCAAAGTGGGAGATTTAATCTGAGTGTATTATATATGTCTCCCTTCATTATATGTTGTCAGTTACACTAGACGATGCAGAATACATTAGATGGTATCAGAGATTATATGTCTTGTAGCCTTTGCAACAGACCTAGAGCAGTATTGGCAATAGACTAGAGTGGTAAGAAGATAATGGTACTGTACTGTATACCATTTTCAGTATGGCTGAAACAATGCTAATATAGTGACAGTGTTATAGCCATTCTTTATAAGTGTTCATTTTCTTGTGGTTGTAGTTCGTGCTACATTGGTGTCTGAAGTGGGATTGGAACACACGCCTCCAAGGGAGACTATTACAACTTTCCAGTATTGCAGCTGTTCTAGTCACGTAGTAGCAGTAGTAGTAAAAACACAGTGCAGATGGGGAGTTGGTTACGGGGTATAGATTTTACGGACATCAGCACTGCTGTATCACGCACACACACACACACACACACACTTACCCTCCAGCTGCATGAGAGGAACGACAAGAACACGAGAACCAAAAAAGAGTGAAAAAAGATTGGAGGAGAGGAGAATAACCGTAGGATCAACTCATCAGTTAATTAAACTCAATTTCAGCTTGATAGGCAATTAATCATGCTAGCATGCATCGTGCTCACTGTCTGGAAGGGGTGGGTTGGATCTCAGGGTTAAGCAGCACACACACAGAATGGGATGGGTTGTATTTCGGTGTGCGGTGACAAACACACACACACACACACACATACTCACACACACACACACACACAATGGGCAGGGTTATATCTTGGGGTGTGCCGACAGTGTGGGTTATATATGTGCATTTTCCCAGGGGTGCTACCCAGCAGGGACAGCACTTACCCAGAACACAGCTCTCTATCCTGGGGAGTGGGGTATAGAAGGGCTAGAGCTGGTGGGGGATAGAGGGCTGCGTGTATGTACAGTAAGATGGACTGGGACTTGGCACCCTATTCCCTATTCGGTATTCCAATCTAGTCCCTGGTCAAAAGTAGTACATCATGGAGAGAGAGAGATCCTCTCTCTCCCTCTCTCTCTCTCTCTCTGTTTTGCCCTCTCCCCCTTCTCTACCTTCATCTCTCTTTGCCCCTAAGCTCCCACCTCTCCCTCTCTCTCTCTCTCTCTGTTTTGCCCTCTCCCCCTTCTCTACCTTCATCTCTCTTTGCCCCTAAGCTCCCACCTCTCCCTCTCTCTCTCTCTCTCTGTTTTGCCCTCTCCCCCTTCTCTACCTTCATCTCTCTTTGCCCCTAAGCTCCCACCTCTCCCTCCCTCTCTCTCTCTCTCTCTGTTTTGCCCTCTCCCCCTTCTCTACCTTCATCTCTCTTTGCCCCTAAGCTCCCACCTCTCCCTCCCTCTCTCTCTCTCTGTTTTGCCCTCTCCCCCTTCTCTACCTTCATCTCTCTTTGCCCCTAAGCTCCCACCTCTCCCTCTCTCTCTCTCTCTCTGTTTTGCCCTCTCCCCCTTCTCTACCTTCATCTCTCTTTGCCCCTAAGCTCCCACCTCTCCCTCTCTCTCTCTCTCTCTGTTTTGCCCTCTCCCCCTTCTCTACCTTCATCTCTCTTTGCCCCTAAGCTCCCACCTCTCCCTCTCTCTCTCTCTCTCTGTTTTGCCCTCTCCCCCTTCTCTACCTTCATCTCTCTTTGCCCCTAAGCTCCCACCTCTCCCTCCCTCTCTCTCTCTCTCTCTGTTTTGCCCTCTCCCCCTTCTCTACCTTCATCTCTCTTTGCCCCTAAGCTCCCACCTCTCCCTCCCTCTCTCTCTCTCTCTCTGTTTTGCCCTCTCCCCCTTCTCTACCTTCATCTCTCTTTGCCCCTAAGCTCCCACCTCTCCCTCCCTCTCTCTCTCTCTCTCTGTTTTGCCCTCTCCCCCTTCTCTACCTTCATCTCTCTTTGCCCCTAAGCTCCCACCTCTCCCTCCCTCTCTCTCTCTCTCTCTGTTTTGCCCTCTCCCCCTTCTCTACCTTCATCTCTCTTTGCCCCTAAGCTCCCACCTCTCCCTCTCTCTCTCTCTCTCTGTTTTGCCCTCTCCCCCTTCTCTACCTTCATCTCTCTTTGCCCCTAAGCTCCCACCTCTCCCTCTCTCTCTCTCTCTCTGTTTTGCCCTCTCCCCCTTCTCTACCTTCATCTCTCTTTGCCCCTAAGCTCCCACCTCTCCCTCTCTCTCTCTCTCTCTGTTTGCCCTCTCCCCCTTCTCTACCTTCATCTCTCTTTGCCCCTAAGCTCCCACCTCTCCCTCTCTCTCTCTCTCTCTGTTTTGCCCTCTCCCCCTTCTCTACCTTCATCTCTCTTTGCCCCTAAGCTCCCACCTCTCCCTCTCTCTCTCTCTCTCTGTTTTGCCCTCTCCCCCTTCTCTACCTTCATCTCTCTTTGCCCCTAAGCTCCCACCTCTCCCTCCCTCTCTCTCTCTCTCTCTGTTTTGCCCTCTCCCCCTTCTCTACCTTCATCTCTCTTTGCCCCTAAGCTCCCACCTCTCCCTCTCTCTCTCTCTCTCTGTTTTGCCCTCTCCCCCTTCTCTACCTTCATCTCTCTTTGCCCCTAAGCTCCCACCTCTCCCTCTCAAAGTACACTGGTTCTTTTTGCTTTAGAACATTGTAAAGGCAATTTGTGACTAAATGCAGTGAATTCATTAACGAGACATTGGGGATCATTAAACAGCGATTGAAGGAGGACTATTAAAAGCCTGACTTTAATTGCTTTCGTCTCTTTTACTAAACCTGTTTTGATGTAATTTTTTTGCTGTGGAGTAAGGGCCCCATAAAGTTATGAATTAGTGTCATTTTTAGTTATGCGTTTGACAGTCCTTGAAAGTAGCTAGCTAGGTAGTTGCCCGCTCAGCACAACACAATGCTGTCACTGCAGTCAGATGTTATGCAGGAGTCCTTGAGAAAAGAGGTACACACTGCAAGCATTGCAAAAAATCTGCTTAAAAAAGACAAAATAATTCCATTATCAAAGAATGCAATGTATGGATACGTTTTTCTGTTGCATTCATACCATTCATTAGCCTTCCCTCTCTCTGTATATCTGCTCAGCTGACTGTGGAGTGCAGGGGCCTGGAATGCGTCTATTCCCTATTTAGTGACTCTATTTATTCCCTATTTAGTGACTCTGGCTAAAAGTAGTGCAGTATCTAGGGTGCCACTTTATACACAGCCCTGGTGTCAATATAACCGGCCATGCTACTGTGCTCATCTGATGAGCGTTGTTCCCCGTGTGAGGCCTCCGGGCTATGTTCATGAAGCTCTATGTCTGTGATCTTGGAACACACACACACACTCACACACACTCAAACACACACACACGCTGTGATCCTGGAGAGGCGACAGGGGGTCTATTCCCCTCCTGAAGAAGATTACTCTTGAGGCCGAGTGCCACTCCTCTGCTCCACGCCCTCCAGATCATCCTTCCATCTCTCTCATGCCTCCATCCCATCATCCTCTCCTTCATACATGGAGTAGGGGTCAGGCTTCAGATCGTGTTCTTTAAAACTCAGTTTAAAACTAAATTCTGTGAGTTGAAAAAGGACAAAACAGGGTCCCCGCCACTTGTTCTGGTGTATAGCAGATGGTACATATCAATAATTAAAGTAACCATTAAACAGCTTCCCAGACTGTAGCTTTAAAGTGGGATTTATTATCAACATATTAACTGCAGAGTTGTATTCCTTCTTTTGTTTTGTCTGTTTCAAAACAAGAGCTGTGGGGGAGTGAGGGAATGTATTACTGTAGCTTTAATGCTATCAGTTGTTACCATCTTGTGTTAGCGCTTGGCTTCCTTTGAAATTACATTTATAAACCAGAGAACCGTCCTAGTTTCCGTAATCTGGTGTGACACACTACAAATGTTTTTAATTGGGAAGTAGCTTTTGGCTGTGGGATGTGCTCACTACTTACTCTGTGTTAGAGGGTGGTGGCTGAGAGAGAGAGGGAGGGAGGGATAGACAGAGAGAGCGAAGGAGAGATAGATGGGCTGAGAAAGATAGAGAGAGAGGCTATGCTGACTGGATAATCTCATGCAGTGTACTGCTGTACTGCGCTGTAGGGTTGATCCTCCAACCAACTGCTCCCCACATACAGTACCAGCTCAGATAGAGAGATAGAGAGGGGGGTGGGGTGAGAGAGACAGAGAACTTTTACTTTACTGAGCCATTTACTTTGTTTGTATTCTTATCTTTGACTATTTCTAGTTGTTGCTGCATTGACCCTGCAAGCATGCATTTCATTGGACGGTGTATACCATGTGTAGCCTGTACATATGACAAATAATAAGACATGAACTTGAAAGAGAGACTGCCTGACCTGTGTAGGGGACATGGAACAGCCAGACAAAAGTGAACTTAAAAATAAATAAAAAATATCATTTAATTCCTGTTTGATGTGAAACTCTGATTGAATCAGTATCATTTTGAGTGTCATTGAATCTTGTCGCTCATAAAATAACAGAGGTGGTTTAGTAAAAAATACACACCATGGACAACTTAGTTTATTATACATATTTATTTATTTGATTTAACCTTATTTATCTAGGAAAGTCGGTTAAGAACAAATTCTTATTTTACAATGACGGACCACCCCAGCCAAACCCTCCCCTAACCCGGCCGATGCTAGACCAGTTGTGCACCGCCCTATGAGACTCCTGGTCACGGCCGGTTGTGATACAGCCCAGGATCAAACCAGGGTCTGTAGTGATGCGTCTAGCACTGAGATGCAGTGTCTTAGACCGCTGCGCCACTCGGCGCCACTCGGCGCACATAGACTTTTGGGGAAAACATTGCTCACTCTACTGAATTAACTTGCATTATCTAATCAATATGTAGCCTACTCATATTTGTATTGTTTGGTTGGAACCTGATTTCAGTGGCTAAACAGAAATACATATTGATTGTGGACGTTGTTGTATCACTTGATTAGAACTGATAAGTACATTTATATCGACAAGGAAATCGAGTCAGGCTGCATTATTTTGAGATGTACTTCTTTGTAAAGTCTCAGATTTGATTAGATTACTATTTCCTTTCATTTTGTAAACTTAATCACATGGAAACTAAGGTTGAGTGGCACCGCCTGGATGTGGTCATCAGCATCATCATCACTACACAAACACAATGACTCTTACACCTTGCTATTTTTTATGAAGCAACCAAACACCTGCTTTGGAAGATACAAAATACTCTTCCTTCTCATCTCTAAACTTTCTCTGCTCTTTCTTCTTTGTCTCAACAGGAAAAAGGAAACATTGCAGTTATATTTAATGTCGGAACGGACGACATAAATATCGAGGAGACAGCAAAGTTTGTAAATGATGGAAAGTACCATATAGTGAAGTTTACGCGGAGTGGCGGTAACGCCACACTACAGGTGGATGACCTACCTGTCATAGAGCGCTATCCCACAGGTAAGACACGCCTTATTACCTTCCCAGCATCCTCTCTGCTCACAGTGCTCTCTACCATAGTCTGAATGTACCTGTGCTTGAAATTACCAAGAAGGGCAACTGTTGTCAGGAAAGGTTGATATTGAGGTTAAATATTGGGCTATTTTAAATGGTGTATGAAATTATGTTGTTTTGTTGGTTGGTGTGTCTTATATATATATATATATATACTGTGCTTCTTTCTCATGATAATATCATCTGATTTTCGAGACAGTATCCTTTCAAATGTCAACATGTCAGGAGAACGATGACTGTCTGATTGAGAAGGCTTTAAATGTCAACGCTTGGGGGGGTCTTGAATTCACAACATTTGAACTGCTGAAAAGGCTTTGACAAAGGCTACAGACGATCCAAGTCATGTGAATTATTTAACATGTCTCGTTATAGGTGACAGCGTTTGTCATACAGGTTAATGTAACCAGGAAATTAAAACATTTTGTTACCTATTAACACCTGTAGCTTTCACTGAAGTAAGTCAAGACAGCAAATTCTGGTGAATTCTGGCATATTTAGGCATATCTTAAATGGTGAAACTATGGTATGGGATGGCATTTTATTTCCATGACAATTTCCTACTGTCCACTAGGGGCAACACGAATGGGTTCAATCCCAGTGCTACGCGCTTGTTTTGTATTTTTTGTGTTTGAACCATATTCCAAACCTAAACGTTTACCTTAAACACTTGGAATCAATGCCTAAACTTAACCCTAATTCCTAAAATCTCGGAATGAATCAACTTTACCCTAATGCCAAAATCTCTGAATGAATTCCTAATTTTAACCGTCTAGGTTAGTTTCGGTTAAACTTTTGCGCATTTGATTAACTGATGACATATGCAAAATATACTCTAATTAAAATAGCAACGCATTCCATAATCTACAGAAGGCACCACAGATGGCCCCACACGCCATAATTAAAAGGGCCAGCCATGACATATCTCTGTTGCGGCAGTTATCGCCAAGTTTCTTTGGAGATTGTGTTGCAAAATGGTCTACTCTAAGTAAATGTAAGAGTTAGGTGAATCCATGGGATATTTGTTCTTAAGATCCCATTAATTGACATAACGATTGAAATATTGGAATGGCCATGTCTCTTCCTGTGATATCAGTTCCTCTAAGGATTAACATATATCCTCTGGACAAACATCATGAAGGGAGACTCAATGATCATCCATGTTTGCCTGCAATGGCAAACATTTTCACTGTATTCTTATAATATAAGATGTATAAGATATAACATTATATTACCCACTCTCTGCCATGACAGTTCTCATTCAAAGAGCCTTTGGTGGAGGGGACTAGTTTATAGGGGCAGGGTCTAAGACAAGGGAAGGGGCTTGAGTAATGGGGAAGGAGCTTGGTTGCGTTTCAAACATATAAACGGCACACCCTCCTCCACTTATCCTCGCCTTATGCCCTTGGGGAAATCCCCGCGGCCATCTTTGCCGTCGGTCCAAACAATTAGCCAAGCAAGGAAGGTTGGCAACGTAAGCCCCTCAGCCCTCCGAGTTTGTGAATGTACAATTCTGTTCACTCCGGGGCCTGAAACGCCCCATAATTCAAGTCACAATGATTGTATATCCACTAACAAAACTCAGCCAAAACTTAAAACCAACATCAATATGGAGAACTGAACATACAAGTGTAATAAAACATTTATGTAAATAAGTTATAAATTGTGCTACTAATGCACATGACGGCACAAACACGTATCGTAAAAGTAATAATGTTTTTGATTGGTTAGCTTTTGAAACGTTAGCTAGCGCTTACAACTTTCCCTGGCATCACACTTATGCATTGTAATTTTCAATTTACCTGATATTGTCAGATGGCTAGCATTTGATGTCTGCGGATGCGTTGTCTTCTAGCCAAGACATGAAATGCAATCATAATTGACTGTAGCGCAAACAAAGCACACACAACAGCTACCAGTGGTTCCATGGTGACTGAAAACACAAACATGGGACAAATTTCTGGGAAATGCAAGCGTCAACTCATCATACATCATGATGCGTCATCAGAAGTGTCCACTTAATTTGAGGGCTGAGGGGAGAGAGTGTGTCTTTCACGTGTTTGGAATACAGCCCTTGCCTTGTATGGGGCTCCAACAGGCCTCCCTGAATGGGGTGAACCGCTCATACAAAATATTAGAAATCGCTTGGAAAAAAACTGTGGTATATGAAAAAAAATTACGGGTACAACACTGTGACTGCGGTCCAAACACTTAAAAGACACACCCTATCCCCTCAGCCCTCAAATGAAATGGACACTTCTGATGACGTATAATGACGAGTATACACTTGCAGGGCAAGGGGCGAGGGAGGAAGGAATGATTTTTAAATGGACCATCCTTGGCCGGAAATACGTCACTCGTTCATCTAGCAATGATTGTGTTTTCAGCCACTGGTAGCTTGTGGGTGCTTTATATGTGCAACAGTCAATTATGAGTGCATGTCTACTTATATGAAATATATAATTATTAATATACACCTACTGTATGATAGCTAGCAAATGAATTAACTTCTGAAGAAGGAAAAAGTTTTATTTCTACAATTTCCAAAAGATAACCAAACAAAAACATATTTACTTTTTACAATAACTGTTTGTGTCGTCATGTGCATTAGTAGCACAATTTATAACTTATATGCATTTATTTTTACTTAGACTTGTATGTTGACTTCTCCATTGATGATGTTTTGAAGTTTTCGCTCACTTTTCTTAGCGGATGTGCAGTCGATGCAAATTGAATTATGGGGCGTTTCAGGCCCCGGAGTGAACATAATTGTACACTTGCAAACTCGGCTAAAAATTATGGCTGAGGCGCTGATGTTGCAAACTTCCCTTGCTTGGCTAATCATTTGGACCGCCCTCCAAGACGCCGACGGGGATTCCCCCAAGGGCATAAGGCGAGGGTAAGTGGACAAGGGTGTGTCTATTATGAGTTTGAACTGCAGCGGTCTGCATAGTCCAATCACAGAGCAGATACAAGTCACATGGTATTTTAGCAAACACATGATGTCACTCGATAGCTGCTATATTGTCCAATTACAAAGCAGATACAAGTCACGTGAGGAACCAATGTACACAGGCAGTAAGGAAAGCAAAGGCTAGCTTTCTCAAACAGACATTTGCATCCTGTAGCACAAACTCCAAAAAGTTCTGGGACACTGTAAAGTCCATGGAGAATAAGAGCACCTCCTTCCAGCTGCCCACTGCACTAAGTCTAGGAAGCACTGTCACCACCGATAAATCTACGATAATCAAGAATTTCAATAAGCATTTATCTACGGCTGGCCATGCTTTCCACCTGGCTACCCCTGCCCCGGTCAACAGCTCTGCCCTCCCCACAGCAACTTGCCCAAGCCTCCACCATTTCTCGTTCACCCAAATCCAGATAGCTGATGCTCTGAAAGAGCTGCAAAATCTGGACCCCTACAAATCAGCCGGGCTAGACAATCTGGACCCTCACTTTCTAAAATTATCCGCCACAATTGTTGCAACCCCTATTACTAGCCTGTTCAACCTCTTTCGTATCGTCTGAGATCCCTAAAGATTGGAAAGCTGCCGCGGTAATCCCCCTCTTCAATGTGGGTGACACTCTAGAGCCAAACTGTTACAGACCTATATCTATCCTACTCTGCCTTTCTAAAGTCTTTGAAAGTCAAGTTAACAAACAGATCACCGACCATTTCAAATACCACCGTTCTCCGCTATGTAATCTGGTTTCCGAGCTGGTCATGGATGCACCTCAGCCACGCTCAAGGTCCTAAATGATATCATAACCGCCATTGATAAAAGACAATACTGTACAGCCGTATTCATCGACTTGGCCAAGGATTTCAACTCTGTCAATCACCACATTCTTATCAGCAGACTCAACAGCCTTGGTTTCTCAAATGACTGCCTCGCCTGGTTCACCAACTACTCCTCATATAGAGTTCAGTGTGTCAAATTGGAGGGCCTGTTGTCCGGACCTCTGGCAGTCTTTATGGGGGTGCCACAGGGTTCAATTCTCAGGCCGACTCTTTTCTCTTTATACATCAATGATTTCGCTCTGACCCACCTCTACGCAGGCGACACCATTCTGTATACTTCTGGCCCTTCTTTGGACACTGTGTTAACAAACCTCCAGACGAGCTTCAATGCCATTCAACACTTCTTCCGTGGCCTCCAACAGCTCTTAAATGCAAATAAAACTAAATGCATGCTCTTCAACCGATCGCTGCCCGTACCTGCCCGCCCGTCTAGCATCACTACTCTGGATGGTTCTGACTTAGAATATGTGGACAACTACAAATACCTAGGTGTCTGGTTAGACTGTAAACTCTCCTTCCAGACTCACATTAAGCATCTCCAATCCAAAATTAAATCTAGAATTTGCTTCCTATTTTGCAACAAAGCATCCTTCACTCATGCAGCCAAACTACCCTACCGATCCTTAACTTCGGCGATATCATTTACAAAATAGCCTCCAACACTCTACACAGCAAATTAGATGTAGTCTATCACAGTGCCATCCATTTTGTCACCAAAGCCCCATATACTACACCACCACTGCGACCTGTATGCTCTCGTTGGCTGGCCCTCGCTTCATATTCATCACCAAACCCACTGGCTACAGATCATCTATAAATCTTTGCTAGGTAAAGCCCTGCCTTATCTCAGCTCACTGGTCACCATAGCAGCACCCACCTGTAGCACGCGCTCCAGCAGGTATATTTCACTGGTCACCCCCAAAGCCAACTCCTCTTTGGCCTTCTTTCCTTCCAGTTCTCTGCTGCCAAAGACTGGAACTAATTGCAAACTTCACTGAAGCTGGAGACTTCTATCTCCCTCACTAACTTTAAGCACCAGCTGTCAGAGCAGCTTATCAATCATTGCACTTGTACACAGCCCACCTGTAAATAGCCCACCGAACTACCTCATCCCCGAATGGTTTTACATTTTTTTGCTCCTTTGCACCCGTATCTCTACTTGCACATTCTATCACTCCAGTGTTTAGTTGCTAAATTGTAATTATTTCACCACTATTTCACCACTATAGCCTATTTATTGCCTTACCTTCCTAATCGTACTACATTTGCACACACTGAATCTAGACTTTTCCATTATGTCATTGACCGTAAGTTTGTTTATCCCATGTGTAACTCTGTGTTGTTTGTGTCGCACTGCTTTGCTCTGTCTTGGCCACATCGCAGTTTTAAATGAGAACTTGTTCTGGTTAAATGTTCTGGTTAAATAAAGGTGAAATAAAATCTATTTAAAAAAATCTGTTTTGGAACAAGTGATTCGCTAATAGATCACGTGACTTGTATCTGCTCTGTGATTGGACGATACAGACCGTGAGGCTCATGGTTATTGTAGGTTTTGGTGCTCTTTGAAACAGAAACTGATGGTAAAAACATGATTTCTCAACACAGCAGTTGAAACATTCACAATCGATGGGCACTACATCAATATACAAATTGTTTTACAATCTCTGTATAAAATAGGACATCTACGTTGGCACAGTAATATTGTTAGCGCTAATATATTGATAATATATCACAAATATTTGATATCACTACTGGTTTTGACGATTAAGAATCCACTTCTGGAATTCCTCGTAGCAGCCCTATGTGAGGAGAGGGGCATAGCTCATAGGATCAGGATTGCCTGAGTCTAACTCAACCATCTTGACATGAGTACAAACCAGAGATGATTTCAACCTGTCTCTCCCACCTCTCCTTCTTCTGTGTTGTTCGTTGACCTTTTCAGGCGGCCCAGTGCTTTCACCCACACTAAAGAGGGTTTTTATGGCTGGGGACAGATTCACTCGTCACTCCTCGCCTCAGGTAGATGGGGGGAAATGAATGTCTTGTGACGTGCAGTGAACATGGAGGAACACAGAATACACCGTAGGGTTAATAGACTGACTGGCTCTATGGTTTCTATAAGATCTTAGCTGTGCAATAGAGAGACTCACTGTTCCACAGACACATAGACGGACAGGCACACAGACGGACGGGCACACAGATAGACAGGCACACAGGCAGACAGGTACACAGACAGACAGAAACACAGACGGACAGGCACACAGACGGACAGGCACACAGACGGACAGGCACACAGACGGACAGACAGACTATGGCTGACGTTGTACTTTCTCCCAACAAATTGTGCAATTTTGTTATTTTTTGTTCTCGTTTTGTGTAACTTATTTTTTAACTTATTGTGTACATAATGTTGCTGCTACCATCTCTTATGACTGAAAATAACTTCAGTACATCAGAAAAACGATTTCTCACAGCGGACTGGAATAAACGTATTCCTTTAAAGAGTCCATCGAGAAGGATATCCTGCTTTCACTGGAACAGGCCCAGATCCACGCCTTTTGCATGAAGAAAAGACGGCAGAAAAGGGGACGCAGATCGGGGATCCTTCTGAGAAGCCAGAGGCGAGCGAGTAAACTCCCAATGCCTTCCATTCTTCTTCCTAACGTGCAATCGTTAGAAAATAAAATTGATGACCTAATATTAAGATTATCCTACCAAAGGGACATTAAAAACTGCAACATCTTGTGTTTCACCGAGATGTGGCTGAACAAAGAAATTGACAATATAGAGCTGGCAGAACAGAGACGCTACCTCTGGTAAAACGAGGGGTGGGGGTGTGTGTCTTTTTGTCAATATCAGCTGGTGCACGATGTTTAATATTAAAGAAGTCTCGAGGTATTGCTCTCCTGAGGTAGAGCACCTCATGATAAGCAGTCGACCACACTATCTACCAAGAGAGTTCTCAACTGTATTATTTATAGCTGTCTATTTACCACCACAAAGCGAAGCTGGCACTAAAACCGCTCTCAACCAACTCTATAAGGTCATAAGCAAAGAAGAAAATGCTCACCCAGAAGCGGCGCTCCTAGTGGCCAGGAACTTTAATGCAGGCAAACTTAAATCAGTTCTACCTCATTTTTACCAGCATGTCACATGTGCAACAAGGGAAAAAAATCCTGGACCACCTTTACTCCATACACAGAGACCCATACAAAGCTGTCCCCCGCCCTCCATTTGGCAATTCTGACCATAATTCTATCCTCCTGATTCCTGCTTACATGCAAAAACTAAAGCAGGAAGTACCAGTGACTCACTCAATACGGAAGTGGTCAGATGACGCGGATGCTACACTACAGGACTGTTTTGTTTGCACAGACTGGAATATGTTCCGGGATTCATCCAATAGCATTGAGGAATACACCACCTCAGCCATCGGCTTCATCAATCAGTGCATCGATGACGTCGTCCCCCCAGTGACTGTATGTACATATCCCAACCAGAAGCCATGGATTACAGGCAACATCTGCATCGAGCTAAAGGCTATTGCTGCTACTTTCAAGGAGCGGGAGACTAATCCGGGCGCTTATAAGAAATCCTGCTATGCCCTCAGATGAACCATCAAACAAGCAAAGCGTCAATACAGGATTAAGATTGAATCCTACTACACCGGCTCTGACTCTCATCAGATATGGCAGGGCTTGAAAACTATTACGGACTACAAAGGGAAAGCCAGATGCGAGCTGCCCAGTGACGCGAGCCTGCCAGACGAGCTAAATGCCATTTATGCTCGCTTCGAGGCAAGCAACACTGAAGCATGCACAAGAGCACCAGCTGTTCTGGATGACTGTGTGATAATGCTCTCGGTAGCCATGTGAACCAAACCTTTAAACAGGTCAATATTCACAAAGCCACTGGGCGAGACGGATTACCAGGACGTGTACTCAAAGCATCTGTCAAGTGTCTTCACTGACATTTTCAACCTCTCCCTGACCAAGTCTATAATACCTATATGTTTCAAGCAGACCACCATAGTCCCCCTGCCTAAATGATTACCGCCCCATGGCACTCACGGCGGTAGCCATGAAGTACTTTGAAAGGATGGTCAACAGCATTCTCCCGGACACTCCAGACCCACTCCAATTCACATACCGCCCCAACAGATCAACAGATGACACAATCTCAATCGCACTCCACACTGCCCTTTCTCACCTGGACAAAAGCAACACCTATGTGAGAATGCTGTTCATTGACCACAGCTCAGCGTTCAACACTATAGTGCCCACGAAGCGCATTACTAAGCTAAGGATTCTGGGACTAAACACCTCCCTCTGCAACCTGCACTTCCTGACGGTCCACCCCCAGGTGGTAAGAGTAGGCAACAACACATCTGCCATGCTGATCCTCAAAATGGGGGCCCCTCAGGGGTGTGTGCTCACTTCCCTCCTGTACTCCCTGTGCACTCATGACTGCACGGCCAGGCACAACTCCAACACCATCATTATAGACTGTTTTCTCTGCTAACGCACGGGAAGCAGTACCGGAGTGCCAAGTCTAGGACCAAAAGGCTAGACTGCTGAAAAATTCATAAAAATCGCCACCGGACTATTTACATTGACCCCTACCCCTCTTGTACACTGCTGCTACTCGCTGTTTGTTTGTTACCTAAGCAGAGTCACTTCACCCCCACCTACATGTACAGATTACCTCATCTAACCTGTACCCCTGCACACTGACTTTGTACCGGTGCCCCCTGTATATAGCCTCGTTATTCTTATTCTTATTGTGTTACTTTTTATTATTACTTTTTATTTTCGCCTACTTGGTAAATATTTTCATCTTCTTGAACTGCATTGTTGGTTAAGGTGCTTGGAAGTAAGCATTTCACGTTAAAGTCTACACTTGTTGTATTCGGCGCATGTTGCAAATAAAGTTTGATTTGATTTGAAACACACAGACAGACAGAAACACACACACACACATACATACTGTATTTACACGTGCACACAAAGACGCATACCCACACACACACACACACATTAATACTGTAAGTCTTTAGGATATTTGAACGCTTTTTACTAATTTGGTTACTCTCTGAGTCAGCCCCTTTGTGGCTTTGCCCCAAAAAACTGAAATACTCAAAAATACTCTGAAGATTCATCGTTGCACAGAACTACTTCTAGAAGGAAGTGGATTAATTTAGTTGAAGGCTGGTTAGCTCTCTAATCAATTCAGTCACAGGTTTTCATTTGGTGTATAGAGAACAGTAATTACAATCATTCACTTACCAACAATATTTCTCAACGGCAGACTAAACTCACAGAGGCAAAGACAGAAATAATTGTATTCAAGAACTCCTCCGGAATGTCTGAGTCAAGAGTCTAGAATGAATTGGCTGTCTGAATCTGCAATCGGACTCAAGCCCATATTTTACAAAGAAAATGTATTATGTAACGTATTATCTAAACAAGGACACAATTTTTAAAGGTCCATATCAGTGAAGTCTGAATTAAATACTTGTCAGCTAAACATTCACATTGAGTTATCATTTTTTGTTTTATTTCCTAACCAATCTATTGGAATGACCTTCATTATCAAACATGCAATTAAATAGCAAGTAAAACACTTGCTACTGTGAACTGATTAAACATCATTTGTGTGGCTACAGCTTATTTCCAATTGAAATGGTTTCTTTAGCCATTGTCAATAAGTACACATAAGTGCACGGTGAATGCAGACACAGACACATCTTATTGAGAAGCTTTGGTTGGTATTTTCTGGACCTCATTTATAAACGAGAGACATATTACACAAACATGATTGACATTTCCTCCATCTCCAAAACGAAATGAGCAGTCCTGTTTATTTTCTTTTTTCATTTGAACTTGACATGGACTTCTGTAAAAGGCCATGAAATTAATGTAACTTAATAATAGTTTTTCAAAGTCATCGCAAAAAAAAATATATATATATATATATATATATCTTAAGTGAGCTTAATTTGATTTTGTGCCACTTTAGTCAGCTCTATGATACTACTGATAAAACACCCGAATGAATTTAAATGTAACTACAAATGGGGGAGGGAAGGGGAGTGGGAGAGAGATAAGAAGAACTGTGTCTAGTAATTACATGTCCTTGTATTTCATATCTAGCAGAAAAAATGCTGAACATATGATGGTGATATATTATTATAAACCTACAGCCTTAACAAAGACTGTCCTACTGGTGTCACTCATTGTAATTCTGGCTTTGTTGGACATCTTTGACTTTACAGGGCACATCTTTGATAATTATATAAAATAACATCAAACATGGATATGCAGTCCAATATTATGTTACAACGGTAGTTTTGAATTTCCAAACAAGATCTAATCAACAGACACATATTCAAATTATATATTTTTCAATAGGGGGATGAGAGGGAATGTCTCATTTGATTCTAAATCATTATTTACATTTCTTACCAGATAGAAGTCCTAACTAGTTAACTACCAGTAAAAAAAAGGCTAGTTCAATGCAAACATCCTACAGTAAATGATGCCCTGTGTGAGTATTATCTCTGCTTACATGCCATCCTATAACACCAGTCAATTACTTCTAATCACAATTACTGTACAGCAACCCCCCCCCCCCCCTTTTCCCGAGCCCTCCCCACTTAACTATCCCAATACTGTATTTCTCCCAGCTCCTCTATGTTTTGATGAGCCTCCATCAATGCCTCTGTCAGTCTGGCAATAGGCAATTGGGTACCATTTGGGATGCAGACTGTCACGGACCGAGGCAGAACTACAGGCAGCAGGGTAATGGCCGCCCCCCAGCCACTGGCCACTGGCAGGTTCCAGAGTGACATCATAATAAGAGCAGACGCTGAGGATATGGAATGATGACAAAAAAGAAAGAGAGAGAGAGAGAGAGGCAGAGAGAAAAAAAGATGGGAAGATAGAGAAATAGAGAGAGAGATTCGGGGAGATATATATATATATATATATATATATATATATATACGTATATAGAGAGAGAGAGAGAGAGAGAAAGATTAAAAGGGTGGAGGAATGGAGGGGATCACCATTGTGAAAAGCAGGGGGGAATAATTGCACCACAAGTGCCTTCCCTGGTATAATCTCATTAAAAGGTCACATCATACCCATTTATTGAGGCATTAGAATGTCCTTAGCCCAATTATCAGAGGCTCCGTGTGCATTCCAAATGACACCCTATTTTCTAAATACTGCACTTCTTTTGACCAGAGTCCTATGGGTTTCCCTATTGGCCCTGGTCAAAAGTAGTCCACTATAAAGGGGAATAGGGTGCCATTTGGGAAGTAGATGCAGACTCAAAATAACCCATCCATTTGTCTTAGATGCCCAGTTCTCTTTCCTTTCTCTCGTTCTTTTCCCTTCTTCCCCTTTCGTTCCCTCTTTATGTGGAGTACAAAAGAGTTGGACAGGCAGCCTCAGAAATCAGACCCTCTTCCTTATCCAGAGTCTGGGTCATGGAAGTCATACCATAACAATGGTGCTGTCAAGCCCAGAGGGTACTGCAGCAGGGTAGCAGACACACACACACACACACACACACACACACACACACACACACTCACACACCATATTCTGTCTGCGTGAGGCCCAGAGGGTACAGTAGCAGGGTAGTAAACTACTCTGTTGGAGGGAACAGCTAATGCTAAAAGCCTGTCTACCACACAGCACACAAAGAGAATGGACTAGGGAGCCCTGGCCTTATTCTTCTACTGTTATCAGAGCATGATGCACTTACAAAGCTCCCTTGCTCTCTTTAACTCCGCTCTCTCTTCCCTCTCTCACTCTCTCCATCCTACCCTCCCTCCTCTTTTGATCTTGATCCCTTCTTTCCTCTATCTTTCTCATTACTGCTCACTCTTTGTCTCTTTCTCTCCCCCTCTCCTTCTCTTGATCTCTTTCTCATATCCCCCCTCTCTCTTTCTCTTCTCCCTCTCCGTCCCTTCTCCTCTCAGGGTCAGACCCGGAAGGGGAAGGTTTGATTTGTTTCTGCTCTTTTAGCCATGGCTGCAGGAGCAGTAATGAATCAGAAGTAGTGAACAATCAGTAATGACACGCAACGCCATCCACGGGGCAGGCAGTCGATTGTATTATTCTGTCTGCGCTGGTTTACAAACACACACACACTGTATTCTGTCTCTGTGAGCTCCAGTTCAGTCTAATGTACAACCAATCAGACCATTGGTGAGTTCAAATGAAAAGCTACAAAACCATAAACAGTGCACTGGCGCTTTCTTATGCCCAAGTCCTTTATATATATAAAAAATATAACCTATTTAATAATATCAGACAAATTCTTCCATCTCCATCTTCTCCTCCTGCTTAATTCTTTCCCAGCCCTCTCTCTAAAGGAACAGTGGAAGAAACCATTTTCATATTTTGTTCATTTAATGTGGAGCAGAGAGCGAGGGGGCGTTGTTCTCAGAGCTTGTAATGAGATGAAAGCCAGGTCTTATCTGACCACTTTATTAACACAAAGAAAACAAGAAGCATGGGTGAGCCAGGTCAACTGGGACTGGGGGGACAGGGGGGGGCGTCTCAGTCCCAATCACTGCTGTCTGGAGGTGGGAGATAAGGTAGAGGTTTGTCCCTGTCCCGTCGTTCCCTTGCCCAGATCACCATGTACTCTGTCTAGAACAGAATGAATGGGTATGATGAATGGGTATGGTTGTTGCTGTGTTTAAAACCAGAGCACAGCATCGTTTTGTTAGTATATAAAAACAAATGTCCCTGAAGTGTAATGGATATCGCTATCACACTTAAATCAGAGTTTTAATACAGAAAGAGAGGATGGAGAGAGTAGTACTATGGTCCATAGTATGAAAAAACGGTAGCGTCTGATTACCTGCATTAGCTACATACAGTATACAGCATGTGTACTACTCGGTGTGTGTGTGTGTGCGTGTCTCTTTGTTTGTCTCCTCACCCTCCCAAGACTCTCGCTCTCTCTCTCTCTTTCTCTCTCAGGGGTCTTACATAGTGTTTACATGTCTTGCCGATAGCCTAAAAAGGAGACTGTACAATTTTCTCAACCCTATCATTTGAAGAGAGATTACTCTTTTGTCAGAAGATAACTGGGAGGCATAAACATACAGAAAGAATTGCAGCTTGTCATGAAATAAAGAAAGCAGTAAAAAAGTAATAGGAATCCAGAATGAGAGTTGCTCTCTCCCGCAGCGTGCTCTGCTTCGTCCTACACAACCCTCATCTTCCCTCCCTCACTCCATTCCTCCTTCTCTCTTCTCCCTCCCTCGCTTCCCTGACCTCTCTGTATCCCAGGGGTTGAGAAGAACCAGGGCTCTTCCTCCTACTGACCACTCCTCTCCTCTCAGATAACACAACCTGGACCCTCGTGGGTGACAAACAAAGGGGAAAAGCTGGCCCAACCAACCAACAGCCTGGCACTGTCATATAGCTTTGACAGAAGGGATGAAGGCCCATCAATAGCCAAACCCTCCCTCCCGCCAAACTGACTACGTCCCAATAACAATGCTACTGTAGTAATCCACAGAATGCATGCCCAATTGCATTATTGCATTGTTGAGTTTTGAGTTTGCAAGAAAGGCATTTCACTGTACTTGTGCATGTGCCATTAAAACTTCAAACTTGAAAAATACATTGCTTCATTCTAAAGGCTCTATTTTAACTAAATTAACACAATTGTACATCTAAGCGCAGGTGGTAGCACTATAGGTTCAAGGGTGTGTCAGAAATAGTTTTGCTATTTTCACTATCACAGTTATCGGCGCACTTGCTGGCATTGGTGTGAAAGGGCTGAATTTTGATGGACAAATAAGTTGTTGGTTTGTCGAGGCTTGTCCAATCACTGGCCAATCAGATTGTGCTCCATGTCTAAATATCTGGTTGCTTCAGATTGTGTATTTACGGTATTTTATGTATTGCCTGTATTGCCTGTTAGTCCTTTATAGTTTGTTAAATGGCTTACAGGAATGAAATAACAACATGTAGACCTATCCTATCTTTGGTAAATAGGTTAACTTGAACTAATATGCAGTCCACATTGTGCTAAGTGGTTGCATGGCTTCAGAAGCATTCACACTGATATAGGGTCTAGGCCTACTGTAAATTGCATTATGGCTGAGCATGGACATGCCAAACATTGTCAATAAGAACGATTACGTTCATTATAGATAAGGCCTATAAAGAATGAATAATTTGAATAAAATTCTAAACAAAACGAAAAAACAACTTGTTTTTAAAAGGCTAAGTCACATTTACAACCACCATAATTTCTCTGCGTGGGCATATCATTTTAAAACAGCGCAGACTATGGAGGGTTTTACGCACATCAAAGCAGGACCTGCATGGCTAAAATAATGTGGGCCTGCCTACAATGCATAGATAGATACAAAGGGAAAGTCAGCTCACTGTTTTACTCCTCTCATACTTGATATTTTAATAAAGCTTTGGTGATTAAGATTCATTTCCAAGCGGCCTCAGGAGCCAAACCCTTTATCGACAGTCTTGACTACCTTGCGATTCCATTGGGCAGACAAAAAAAAGCCTTCATTGAGAGGAGGGGAGGCTATGCTTGGTTTTTAATTCAAATGAAACAAAATGGGAAGAAACATGTGTTTTTTCTGTTCCTAAATATGAAGTATACAGGTACCAAAAGCACATTAGGCTACTCTTGTTCCATGTGCAAATGGGCAGTGTGCATCATGACTGGATAGGCTGCATTTCCACTTTCAAAAGTCATGCCATAACCAACTGTGTTGCCTCCAAAACCAGCTTGTTTGGTCTTAAATATCCTCATCAGGGCTGTCTGAAATTAGCACTTTGGATCATGTTTTTAAGGACACACCTCAAGTATTTCCACCCCGCCCATCTTTTGCGCAAGCGAGCTGATATTAGACTGGCGTTAGGCCTGGAAAACATCAGTGCACCAGTTTTTACATTATGAAATTGCAAACTAATGTGTGTTTGACACTACCGCCGCCTTAATGCCAGCCGAGAATAGAACCCTAAATGGTACAGGTAGAGCCTTGGCTTGTGCGAACCAGAACACAAGGAGCAGTTCTCCTGTTTCTGTAGTGTGAGGCAGCTTGATGTACAAATACACCCCCTGGACAGGACGCTAGTGTATCGCAGGGCCTTACCTACAATCTATCTCCTTAATGCTGAGTGCCAAGAAGAGACAATTTGGGTCCCATCTTTACAGTCTTTGTTATGACTCTGCCGGGGATCGAACTCCTAATCTTGGGGCGGACACTCTAACAACAAGACCAATGAGTTGGTCCAAGTGGTACAGAATGCCTGTGTGGATATTGGAACAGAGCCTGTATCTCAGCATCACTGTAGTTTACATCACAGTTGGCCTCTCCTTCTAGCCTGAGGACTCTAAACTCTGCTCTGTCGTTTGGTCTGAGACTGTCATCATTGAAGTCGTTTGTGGTGACGAGGGGCATGAGGGGAGTTGTACAAAACAAAGTCATCAGCGATCTGATAGTCTCTAACCATGAAGAGTATCAAAGCCAACAACAAATTTTCAAACCGTTGATTTACCCACGTGTGCTCTGGCTCTGGCTCAACCTATTGGTTTCTGGACCAATCAAGGTCAGGGAGGTACTCAGATCCAGACTCATTACGGGTAACAATCTAACGTTCGTGGGCGAGACGTAGCGTTTGGCCAGAGCAAGGAGTCTGGGTGGCTAGGCAACACTCATTCACCTCCCTGTCACAAGTTCAGACTGTCAGTAGCTTATTCAGCCAAACACACTGTGAGTAGCCTACTCACCCACCTTACCAGACCTTCCTCCACTCTAAGTACTCTCACCATGTGCTGTGTAGACAGTTAAGATATGGGGGGTGGATATTTTATCCTTGGTCTGTATGGCTTGATCTCCTAACTCAGGATGACAGACATCTTTCTTACCTTTCACACTCAGACATTCCTGCAGCTTCCATGTGGGGAATAGGGAAGATAGAGTGTGGGGAGGGGAGAGCAGATTACACATCCTATACACTTTGACTGTCTACTTGATCTCTTAACTCCAACTGACATGATTAAAATAATCCTTTGCAAGGCCGATCCAACTTGCCATCTCATCCTGTTGAGTCAGACTTAGTTCCTGTGAGATCTGCTTTGTATCTGAGTCACGAACTCGGAGCGTGACCTCCTTCAACCCCTCCAACCCTGCTACTATCCATCCCAGTCAATGCCTGTCCTCTCTCTCTCTTTCTCTCTCTCTCTCATATCCATCCCTATCCGTATCTCTCTCTGTCTCTCTCTATCTCTCTTCCCATCCCCATCCCTTCTCCAATCACTGATGCTGCTGTTCATTCTTGCTACACACTCCACACCAAATTACTGTTTGTCCCCTGAACCCTTACCTGCTCAAACAGAATTAATGTGGCTGATGTGACAAAACATTGTCAATCTGCCGGAAGATTGGAGCAGGTCGCAATTTTCTCTTTCTGGAGAGGTGATTGGTCTTGAAAAAGTTTGTGTCTCAAATACCACCCTAAACCCTACATACTGCACTATTTTGACCTGATCAAATGTAGTGCACTATATTGTGAACAGGGTGCTATTTGGTAAACATCCAAAGGGCAGTGCAGAGTTTGGTCTCATTAAACTACTTCATTACGTAACTTAGTAATCACCCTGACTTACTGTAGCCGTTGTCAAAGCCTTCACTGCTATTTGAATAGTGTTCCAGTGTTTGTGCACCTATTTTAACACCTAAATATGTTGTGTCATCGATTCTTGAAATGTAGATTGCAGATGTTTTTGTTAGGTTATTGTTATCTGGTAATTTGTAAACTTGATTAAATGGGGATGGAATATGTTTTATATATATATATATACTTTGTTTTCTACTCTAAACCATAAACTGTGTGCAAAAGGTTGAATGTTTTTCACAAACGATAAATTCTGAGAATGTATAACTAGCTAAAAAAGTCTGCCAAAAAGAAAGAAAGAAAAGCAGAAAATGTGTTTTTGGAAATCATTTTGGCAAGACTTATGTTATGAAAATGTTTAAATTTGTGATTTGGTTTTGGCTTCTACAGTAACATAACTTTATTAACCTAGTTGAAACTTCAGCGTGCTAATTCTTAATTAATATAGGAATAATTTGTTGGCTAAAATTAAAATTAAATGATTTGAGTAAGTGAAGTTGGGTCGATGAAATGTTGTAGGTAACTGTTTTTTTTTTAAACGTCAAAAACATATTTAAAACTTTGTGGCAGTTGTTATAGCTCAATGATTAAGTATTAACATTTAACCTTTGACTTTACAGACTTTAACCACTGAAATGTCTCTTTAAACTTTAAAGGCAACAATGATAACGAACGCCTGGCGATTGCTAGACAGCGAATCCCATATCGACTTGGTCGAGTAGTTGACGAATGGCTACTCGACAAAGGTAAAAACATTGATTAAAACTTCAAATAAAAATAATTTGATCATAACCCAGTAATACTTTTTGTAACCAATAAACCTTAAAAAAAAATTAATGTTCAGTAAAACTTCAATAAAACTAAATGATTTAAAACAGTTAAATGTAGCTAGCTAGTAACATTGCACACTTTTGCATATAATAATGTATTCTTCTTTTTAGAGATGTCAACTGTTTAATACGTCTGTCAGCTTCAGGTTAAAGGGACTGTAAACATAAATCTAACTATTTCTTGAAGTAATGTCAACACTGTTAAAATGTACATAAATTATTATATCATTGTTGTTATTTGATGTTAAACACCTAAATGATCAACTAAAAAAGGTCCAGTTAAATGATCCATTCAGTTGATATTTGTAGTGTTATATTTGATGCACATACATGTATGTGGTTGTTTATAATGGATCATACTGATTAAACTGCAATACATTTAAATGATAAATAGAGTACAATATTAATTGGCATAAAGAAAGTGAGTCCCTTTAACAGATTTTGTAAATATGTATAGGGAATGAAGATCAAGGAAATGTATCATAAAACGTCAAAGTTTGAGTGCATGCCTTTTTGTATGTTTCTAAAAACCAAGTTGTATCTCCCAACTAGTATGTGCCATGGTTATTTTTCATTTGAATGTTTTCTGGTTCAGTTTGTTCAGTTATTTTTACTGTCAGGAATGACTCTTTTGTTACGTGCCTCATTTTTCATATCACATGTAAGTTTTAAGTTGTGTTCACTTCTTGCTAAAAGGCGGTCTTGAGATGATGATGGTGATGATGATGATGATGAAAGTAAAAGGAAACATTTTAAAACCTTGGCAAAGCTTTAGAAACTTATGATAATTATCGTAATGAAACTCAAAAAGTCTATACATTCCGCAACTTTGAATGGTGTTTTTTGGTTCGCATAATGAAACTAAACAGTAAATGGTAAAAGTGGTAAGTGTTTTCAAAGGAATTAAAGTATGAAGCTATTCAAAGAGGATAATTGGACACTATAGGATGACACATCTGTCAGGTCTATTTTCTCCACAGACAATTTCTCATGGACAATCTGTCCCTTTTATTATTTCTTTACTTATGCAGTAAAAACTCACACTTCCAAGATTGTCTTATTATTTCAAGGAATAAATCAATTGCAGTTTAGTACATTGCTGTGAAGTAATGCGACAAGATTCACACGCCTACCAGGATTAATGTCCTCCCTGCAGTTAAGTTGATTTGATTGTCCTTTTAGCAAAGCTACAGTGCATTAATTTACAACAACTGTAAATGTTTTTCTTTATTCTTTCTCCCTTTGTTCCATAGCCATCCCATCATTCAAACCGCAATAAATTACCATAAGAGGTTTGCCTCTAGCAACGGGTAATTTATTGCGACTCATTAGCCGACTGGGCAAATAATCTGTCATTTTTCTTATGCGCGATTCTTTTTCATCACTCTTTTGTTTTGGATTTCTGTTGTGACTCAAAGTACAAGTAGGGAATTTGCGGCGGCAGAGTCCGTCCGCAATCCATCCAACATACATTCTCGTATATATGTAACGTTGTTTTCCCGCAGGTCGGCAGCTCACTATCTTCAACAGCCAGACCACCATACAGATAGGTGGCTGGGACCGGGACAGGAGTCGCCCGTTTCAGGGCCAGCTCTCAGGTCTCTACTATAACGGGCTGAAGGTGTTCAACATGGCCACAGAAGGAGATCGTAACATCCGCATCCAGGGCAGCGTGAGGCTGGTGGGGGAGTCACCCTCGTCCATCACGCCACAGTCGAGTGCCAACACAGCCAACCGGTCGGAGACGTCCACATCCATTATGGAGATCACCACGACGACAGCGTCCAGTAGGAGGGTGAAGCAGACGACGCCACGAGAACCTCAACAGGTAGGAGAACTCAGAACTTAATAAAATATATACTTCATTCGTCCATGAGAGAGGGACATTTCTATTCTTCTTTTATCCAACCCCGATACACACACACATCCACACAAACACACATTAGGTTTGAGAGGCTGGAGCAGAGGGCAGCCGCAATGCAGGGCCCAAACCTATTAGTCGTCTTCTTTTGTGTGTACGTTTTTGTTCTCTGCCTGGTCCCAGATCAGTTTCTGCTGTATAGCCAACTCCGATGTTTGTTCACATGCCAAACTTGGCACGACAATGACCTTAAGAGTTTTCAAGAAAAGCACAAACAAATTTGACTCATTTTGTGGTTATCTGCGGCTTACATTATTGTATTTTATTTTCTGGAATGTATGTTTCATCATGACCTCAAACCGTTTGAAAGGTCACTGCATGCATTTGACGTACACTGAGTGTACAGCCTATTAGAAACACCTTCCTAATATTGAGTTGCACCCCCTTTTACCCTCAGAGGTATGATGGCCCTTTTTGACACCAATGATTCTCACAGTTGTGTTAAGTTGGCTGGATGTCCTTTGGGTGGTGGACCATTTTTGATACACATGGGAAACTGTTGAGCGTGACAAAACCCAGCAGTGTTGTAGTTCTTGACACAAACCGGTGCGCCTGGCACTTACTACCATACCCCGCTCAAACGCACTTTGAAAAAATATTTTGTCTTGCCCATTCACCCTCTGAATGGCACACACACACAATCCATGTCTCAATTGTCTCAAGACAAAAACATCCTTCTTTAACTTGTCTCTTCCCCTTCATCTACACATATTGAAGTGGATTTAACAAATTACATAAATAAGGGATCATAGCTTTCACCTGTATTCATCTGGTGAGTCTACAGTGCCTTCAGAAAGTATTCACTACAAAGATACAGGGATCCTTCCTAACTCAGTTGCCAGAGAGGAAGGAAACCGCTCATTGATTTCACCATGAGGCCAATGGTGACTAAAAGAGTTAGGGTATAATGACTGTGATAGGAGAAAACGGAGGATGCATCAACAACATTGTAGTCACTCCACAATACTAACCTAATTGCAACAAGGCACTAAAGTAATACTGCAGAAACATTTTGAAAATCAATTACATTTTTGTCCTGAATACAAAGTGTTATGTTTGTGGCAAATCCAATACAACACATTAATGATTACTACTCTCCATATTTTAAAGCATAGTGGTGGCTGCATCATGCTACTGTATGGGTATACTTGTAATCGTTAAGGACGGGGGAGTTTTTCAGCATAAGAAAGAAACAGAATGGAGCTAAGGACAGGCAAAATCCTAGAGAAAAACCTGGTTCAGTCTGAAATGTTTAAAGAATAATGGTGTGGAAAGCTCTTTGTGACTTACCCAGAAAGATTCACAGCTGTTATCACTGCTATAAAGGTGCTTCTACAAAGTATTGATTCATGGAGTGAATACCGATGTACAATTTCAATACATTTGCAAACATTTCTAAAAACATGTTTTCACTTTGTGATTATGAGTTATTGTGTGTAGATGGGTGAGAAATTGGTTTATTTAATACATTTTGAATTCAGGCTGTAACACAACAAAATGTGCAATAAATCAAGGGGTATGAATACTTTCTGGAGGCACTGTATGTCATGAAAGAGCAGGTGTTCTTAATATTTTGTTCACTCAGTGCGCATTACATGCTTACCCAACAACTTACACAATACGGATGTTCTCATAACTGTCCTAATATTACACATATTATGTGTTGTGTTATGTGCTCTTAGCTGTTCGATGATGCATCTGACCTCAATAACAGTGGGTGAATCACGTCTCCAGCAGGGTACCCCATCCTCAGCTTAACATAGCATCACTGTGTATGCCAATGTATGCAATGACACTGCTAGACATATGCTGCAATCAAATGTGACATATTACATTTAGAAACACGACAAAGGACACATTGGAATAGAGTGATTTAATAATCTCTCCTTCTGGAGAAACAAACAGAGATATTAAGTATTATATATAATTGTATGTCAATTAAAACATGCAGGTGCATTTTCATCATATCAATTATTGTTCCGAAAAATGGTTGAAAATGATTAATATCGACAGCTTTAGTTCAGCTTTAGTTTAGTTCTTTCAAATAAGATATTTTGCTTGTGGAGCTTACAGACAACCCAAAACATGTTTAAAAGAAGTAACTAAATAAATATGTGTTTCGCTAAATAGATATTGGCGAAAAATCCATAGTTCAACAATTTTAACAATGCTGGTTCTATTGGAAGCTGGATTGCGTGCAGGCATGCAGACTAGACTGTATGGCCAGGACTCATTTAGGTCATTGTGTATAGGGGAGGATAGGGGTAAGTTGCTCCTACCTCTCTAAAGTTGCTTTTGTGTGTGTCTCACCAGGGAGAGAAAGCACTATGTGGGGTGGCCTCCTCAAGCACTATTGTAGTGAAGAAATACACATGATGCTTCATAGGGCACAGCCCAGGGGGCGTTTTCTGCCTCCATGCTCAATATAACAAATAAAAGACAAATAAAAAAAGAGGAGAGGCCAATGAAAACCAGGGTAGTTGTCCTTTAAATTGTTGTGCAATTCCGAGGCTATGAAGCGACTGCATGTCTTGGGATAAAAGAGAGTGATTTTGGTAGGGCAGTGAACATTGAATCACTTTCATGCCAAATTGATGGACCAGGGTATGGGCTTAGAGTTCACCCCTTGGGTATATGTGCACTGGGCTTGAAGGAGGTGTCTGGCTAATGCTTGATCAGCCACAGACCAAAAGAGTCAAGGAGTCAGAGGAATGGGGTCTGTCTCACAAACTAGCTGGCTGACCTCCAAAGACATAATAACAAGAGAATGGGCAGTCATTTAAGTCACATCACAACCTTTCAGGATTTTTGCTTCACTCCTCAATTGCCCAGAAGTCGTTTGTGGTAATTGTGAGGTAAAACTAGTGGTCATTGTGGGTAATAGTAGAGAGGAAATGTGTTGAGGTATAGCTTAAAAAGCAGGAGAAATGAGGAAAGGAACAACAACTGAATGCATTCAACTGAAATGTGTCTTCTGCATTTAACCCCTCTGAATAGGTTGTATTTCTAAGCAAACATAAGACATGTTATCCTATTACGTTATTTTCTTTGAGTTTCTAAAAGTATTCCGAATACGCAGTGTCTTCTGGCACTTGAAGTATTATCCAGATGTATTTACTTTTATTTGAAATAAACATATTGTCCTTATTGTGAAAAGAGGACCGGTAATGTTGAAGTATTTACTTCCCGTGTTCACAGTGGGTTGATACTCAGCTGTGGGGGCTGCTTTCATATTAGATATTATACTGCTGACATGTTCAAAGCGGTGTGTTGGCATAACTAATTCATAATGGATCAAAACGTCCCTTTTGAGAAACAAGCAAGGGCAATACTGTGCAATCAAAACAAATCTAGGAATAAAGAATATTGTAGTCTAGACAACATAATCAATAAAGGCACAGTCAAGTTACTTGATCCCTCTGATTGGATATTAGGTAGAGCCCAAGCCTTGACTCCTCTCTCTGATTGGGTATTGGGTGGAACCCGAGCTCTGCTCATTGGCTAATTGTCTCACTGTCCTCCGTGTGTATTTATGCCACAGAGGATAAGGCATTAATGCTGTCCAAAAGCAAATTAGTTTTTCAGGAAGACATTTTGCATTCTATTGCATTCAAGGCTTTCGAGACTCACATATAGCAAATGATGGCCCAGTTTCTATGAAATGCATACAGACACAATGATTGGGAACCTAAAATAGACACAGCCTCTCTCCATCCCTCCCCATGCCTCCCGAGTCCGTCGGAGTGTTCCAGACCATTTCTGTCTGTCCACAAAGGGAAGGAGAAACCAACCCAGGCATCATCCTCTTTTACTAGCTTCCTGCCTGCTTGTCTGTTTTCATAGAGCTCAGTGCAAGTTTGTGACTGTAAGCGAGAGAGAGAGAGAGAGAGAGAGAGAGAGACAAACAAAGAGAGACAGAAAGAGAGAGACAGAAAGAGACAGTGAGAGAGAGAGAGAGAGAGAGAGAGAGAGAGAGAGAGAGAGAGAGACAGTGAGAGAGATAAAGAAATAATCCAAGCAAGTAAATTCCGATGTTATTATTCGTTTCCATTTCATAAATATTGATCTGGGGTAAATGTTTTCTCCCCCCTCCTAAGATTAGTCCTGGCCCGTGAACCGTAGCAGCAGCATGCAATCCACGGTGGAAGATCAGACAATGGTCTGTAATTGTGTCTAATCTGTAATCCGTGTATGAGGCACTATCTTAAATCGCGACACAAGCCGAAGAATTGGCCGTCAGGAAGGAAATGAAGCTTGATACTGCTGCTGATGCGCCTGTCCTACTTTTCTGTTCCAAATCGGTTCATCTTAATGGAATAGCAATGTGCTACTCATGTCAATGAAAGCCATCCATGTTCATATTTGCTCACATGTGTAAATGCATTCTGGATAGACTGTCAATATGAGCAGATACTACATACTGTCGAGTACACACCACCTAAATAAGAGAAGCAAAACAATTCTACTCTCTCAGCTGAATAGGTGAATCATCTAACTGTATGTACATTGCCTCCAATTGCTTTGAAAAAAATGGCCAAAAAATCTATTAATTACAATTTTCAATAAACGATCATCACTCCATTAGTTTTTTCAACAACCATTGATGGTGTCCATGATGACATGTTGTATGAACCACTCAAAGGAGCACCTTCATATCCATTGTGATGAAGTGTTGAGGAGGATCATTTGCTGATAGCTACAGAATCGATGGCTGTATCATTACATCAAAAGGCCCTCTTTGTGTGAAACAGAAAGATAATCCCTAGATGTAGATAATCGAGTCCAGGACAAGCGTGTCATTATCAACATGATCTGTTACAGCATTATCAGTGTGTTTGTATCTGGGGTGCTCCATTTTTATATGCAACCACTTACATTTGTCTAGGCACTAGCCACTGTCTTTCATATATTCCTACCTCATCAGTCCACTTTTTGTTTAAACCTAACCTTTTCTGTCTCTCTGTGCTATTACACATCAGTGAAGGTCAGCACTGATTTGGGTAATCTTTCCCCACCCATTCCTGCAACCTTACCATTTACAGTTTAGTCATTTAGCAGACACTCTTATCCACATGCAGGAGCAATTAGGGTGAAGTGACTTGCTCAAGGGCACATCGACAGATTGTTCAACTAGTCTGCTCGGGGTTTATGAGCAAACAACCTGTCAGTTACTGGTCGAATGCTCTTAACCACTAGGCTACCTGCTTTCCCTATTTCATAGCTATTATCCAACTTGTTAAATATGTTAGCACTGTGAATAAACAGATACAGAAACCGGTAAAAGACATTGCAGTAATCTGGTACCTCAGGATCATTGCACCAACCCCCAGCTACTAACAAAGCTTTGATCTTTGATGCAAACAAAATGCAGCAAATTCCCAAGAGTCCTACATATGAAATTGCACCACACACGCATACATAAATATACATCTTCCTTTTGGGAAATCTTTGAAGTTCATGGCCTGGTATCTGTAGATTATTCTATAAGTATTGCTTTTACATATAATGTAGTGTGTATGCGAAGCCGCCTGTAACCCTCCTCCAGATTGGCTATGAATCATACTCCAAAACAATTCCAAGTGAACCCGTACCAATGTCTTAAAATAAAGGAGGATTCAAGGACGAGAAATGCATACTTCCACACTCACACATACTTACATTGACAACTTAACACACACATACATACACAAACACAAACACATGACACATACACTACATATGCCCACACATACTTAACATGCACACACGTGCGTACAGACCCATACACACACAGCGGACACTTTCACACTCACCATACACTGCTGCTAGTCACTTTACCCCTACCTGTACAGTATGTACAGTACATATCTACCTCAATTACCTCGTACTCCTGCACATCGACTCTGTACTGGTACCCCCTGTATATAGACATGTTATTTTCTACACCACAAATATAGCCATGTTATTTTCTACTCAATATATATATATATAGCCATGCTATTTTCTACTCAATATATATATATAAATATAGCCATGTTATGATCTATTCTATATATGTACATATATATGTACATGTTATTTTCTACTCCATAAATATAGCTATGTTATTTCTACTCCATATATATAGACATGTTATTTTCTACTCCATATATACTGTATAGACATGTTATTTTCTACTCCATATATATACAGTATAGACATGTTATTTTCTACTCCATGTAAATAGCCATGTTATTTTTCCTATTTCTATTCCTATTTTTGTCACTATTGTTTATTTCTTTAATAAAAAAAAGTTAACTTTAACTCTGCATTGTTTTAAAAGGACCTGTAAGTAAGCATCACACTGTTCCTCTACACCTGTTGTTTACGAAGCATGTAATAAATACAATTTAATTTGATTTGTATGTGTTTATGAAATTAGAAAGGATGTGGGATTGCAGAAGCGAGCTGAGTAGTGTGTGTTTGTCCCTATGAGTGTGTGTGTACCTTCGTTCATTTCTGGAAGCAGCATATAATATCTATTTACCATATATCAACTAAAGCCAATATATGAACATATTTTCACACAATACTAATTCAGCACAACTAAATAAGTTACGGGGAAGAAAATACATGGGCTTGTTATCCTCACTATATTCATTATTGAACAACATAGTACTTGTGAGTTTTGTCCCTCAGGACCCTCTTCAACCCAGTGCTAGAGCATGCTGTCTAAACATTCCCATAGCCTTGTGGGATCCTTGGCGTGCACCACAGTGAGTGAAGTAGCTAGCTAGCTAATGTGATGACCCTAGCATTTTTTAAGACAATCTGAACACACACACACACACACACATACACACACAGCGTTTCCTCCTGGAGCTAAGACAATCACCACCCACAGATCATTGCCTCTCATCATTGATCACCTTTTGGAACAGTTTAATGCTTTCATTGACACTCATTAGTTGCTTTGCACACTCTTGGCATTCTCTCAACCAGCTTCATGAGGTAGTCACCTGGAATGCATTTCAATTAACAGGTGTGCCTTGTTAAAAGTTCATTTGTGGAATTTCTTTCCTTCTTAATGCGTTTGAGCCAATCAGTTGTGTTGTGACAAGGTAGGGTTGGTATACAGAAGAAAACCCTATTTGGTAAAATACAAAGTCTATATTATGGAAAGAACAGCTCAAATAAGCAAAGAGAAATGACAGTCCATCATTGTTTTAAGACATGAAGGTCAGTCAATGGAGAAAATGTGAAGAACTTTGAACGTTTCTTCAAGTGCAGTCGCAAAAACCATAAAGCGCTATGATGAAACTGGCTCTCATGAGGACCGCCACAGGAAAGGATGACCCAGAGTCACCTCTGCTGCAGAGGAAAGGTTCATTAGAGTTACTTGCCTTAGAAATTGCAGCCCAAATAAATGCTTCATAGAATTCCAGTAACAGACATATCTCAACATCAACTGTTCAGAGGAGACTGTGTGAATCAGGCCTTCATGGTTGAATTGCTGCAAAGAAACCACTGCTAAAGGACACCAATAATAAGAAGAGATTTTGTCTTTTAAGATTCCACGCCATCCCTTTCCTGTCAACTCCTGTGTGTCTTTCTGTGTTTGTTATTGTGTGTTGTCTTGGTCTCTGTGGGAAGTATATAGCCTGCCTCCAAAATGGCACCCTGTACTTTATATAGTGCATGACTTTTGACCAGGGCCCATAGGCAGGTGACAAAAACACACTGCCTTTTGTCTCTCTCCTTTCCTCATCTGGTTGTCTGTTGAAGAGAGGTAGGTGTGTGTTTTTTATTATCAGAGGGGGAGTGGAAGGAATGCCTCATCAAGACACTTTCCGTTTATCTCCACATGTCTAGGTGTCTAGTTTAGAAAATAATAGTGAGTTCTGCCAATTCTGCCTCTTCGAACACAGGTTGACATTTGGTGAAGAACGTTATTGGTACATGCTGATCTGATTAGTTTGGAGCTATTCTTGTATGCCATTCAACAGGCCAGAACAGACTGCAGTAGACAACAGCAAAGAATAAAATATGATTAGCCCATAGCATTGTAGCGGCAGCAGAAGAAGCATCAGCAACAGTCTCAGGAATAGGCCAGGGTGGACAGTGACAGATAATGTGAGTAAATAAATAGATAAAGGGAGAGCGAGGATGAGACCGATAGCAGACAATACTTAGTCAAAACCTCCCAGAGATCAGACAGATAGCACTCTGTCTCACTACACCCCCCACTTCCCATCCTCAGCAGAGATCAGACAGACAGCATCCTGTCTCACTGCATCCCCCACTTCCCATCCTCAGCAGAGATCAGACAGACAGCATCCTGTCTCACTGCATCTCCCACTTCCCATCCTCAGCAGAGATCAGACAGACAGCATCCTGTCTCACTGCATCCCCCACTTCCCATCCCCAGCAGAGATCAGGCAGACAGCATCCTGTCTCACTGCATCCCCCACTTCCCCTCCCCAGCAGAGATCAGACAGACAGCACCCTGTCTCACTGCATCCCCCACTTCCCAAGCCAAGCAGAGATCAGACAGACAGCATCCTGTCTCACTGCATCCCTCACTTCCCCTCCCCAGCAGAGATCAGACAGACAGCATCCTGTCTCACTGCATCCCCCACTTCCCATCCCCAGCAGAGATCAGACAGACAGCATCCTATCTCACTGCATCCCCCACTTCCCCTCCCCAGCAGAGATCAGACAGACAGCATCCTGTCTCACTGCATCCCCCACTTCCCCTCCCTAGCAGAGATCAGACAGACAGCATCCTGTCTCACTGCATCCCCCACTTCCCATCCTCAGCAGAGATCAGACAGACCGCATCCTGTCTCACTGCATCCCCCACTTCCCCTCCCCAGCAGAGATCAGACAGACAGCATCCTGTCTCACTGCATCCCCCACTTCCCCTCCCCAGCAGAGAGGCTAAGAGAGGCTCCTGATAGAACCCGATCTGTGGCAGTGATGGATCCAGCCCTTCGCTTCACTGTATTATCACACCAGACCAGCTCTGTGACTTGAGATATTAATCATACAGGTGTCTGTGACAGGGACACCCAGGTAGCCAAGAGAACAGACAACCAGGTGCCTGAGAAGGCCATAGGAGATCAATGACTGAAGGGTTGCTAAGGTAAAACCAAAGAAATGGAACACAATGATGTGTCATGTCCATGTTATGGGAGAAAACAAGCTGAATTTAAGTATAATTTATTTGAAATTACTCTATTTACAGTAGATGTATTGTCAAATCAAAGGCAGTAGGGCAGAAAAAAGGACTATATTAATCTCTAATTCTCTTGTTTGCTCTCAGAATGAAAGGAGGAAAGAGAACATGTGTAGTGGCGTTCATTGGGGCTCTTATCAGACTGAATTTCAGGCATTTTAGTTTCTTCAATCCCAGTCATTAAAAAATGATAAACTATAACACAGCTATAATTAGCCACCACAACCCACATAAATATTTCCCCCTCTGATTATGAACAAACAGTCCAGCTAGCAGCATTCTCAAATGAACTTAGTAAACACTGTACTCCTAAATGGTCCAACTCTCATTCATGAGTTTGTTTCATTAGCTAGCTGTTTTATATATTCTGTGCAGAGAAACAGAGAGAGATTTCTTAATTTGCTGAAAATAGCAGTAGCAAGAATTAGGAAGCTGTCTTTAGATAACAATACTATGGTACTATAATGTTATTGATTAATAATTTGTTCAACAATTACACATTAGAATACAGTATGTTGGCTTCACATAAGCCCATGACTTGGGTTTATTTCTTTCCCCTGTGAGCAGTTTGCTTTTTGAGGCTGACTTGTGATAGAACACTAACATCCAAAATGTCTTCCCCCTGAGAAGGAACCTCTAGCCGGGGCGCCAGGCTGGTTCTGCTCTCTTGCCAACTCCATATGAAATCATCCTGCATTAACATATGTGGAACCAGGCTAGTGAACCTCTTACCTCTGCCACCAACTAATTTACATCCAAATAGCCAATTAGCTCCTCCATTTTACCAGTACGTCCCAGGTTACTCCAGGTGTAATGGCCTTCTGTTTTGGGATGGGAGCCATGTCCAACAGACGATGGAGGTGGCCAATGTGTGTGTGTGTGTGTGTGTGTGTGTGTGTGTGTGTGTGTGTGTGTGTGTGTGTGTGTGTGTGTGTGTGTGTGTGTGTGTGTGTGTGTGTGTGTGTGTGTGTGTGTGTGTGTGTGTGTGTGTGTGTGTACGTGTGCGCGTGCGCGTGCGTGTGTGTGTGTGTACATGCGTGAATGCGAGCCTTGGTCCTTTTGTTTGTGTGTGTGGCCTATTTCATTCCCACTCCTTCAGTCACACACCAGGTGGTTTGGTTCCATTTGAATTGCCTTGTATTGACAGACTGTGTCTTGATCTGGGGCCTTCAGAAAGAGGAAAGGACAGAACCTTGGCGAACTATAGATTTACAGAGAGAAACTTAGGGTACATCCCAAATGACATACTGATGGCATACTGCACTGGCACTGCTGTCTCTCCCCTAGGGAATGTCCTTGTATGTCAAGTTATGTCAAACCCTTGGAGGGAGGTTCAGGATAAACTTAGCTATGTTGATGAGTCATTGGGTGATGTCTCAATGTTTTACTTCATTATCACTGCGTTTTGCTTTTTCATTTGGTCTCTGCAGTTATATTATGACTGTTTTAGTGGGTCTCTGTCTCACTTCATAAATAGATACATTGTAGTTTTGAGTGTATCTCAATCTCCCAACTACCAGTGCAAAACAATGGGTAAATGTTGTTTCCTCACAGGCTGAATGAATAAAGTATCATAGAGAATGTTTCGTCATCATTTCTGAGTCATCCTTTCATTGACAGACGGTTCTGTATGGCTCATCTGGAAGAGCATGGTGCTTGCAATGTCAGAATTGTGGGTTCAGTTGGTTCTTCAAGGCAGAATGGTCCTTCCTGTAGCTGTCTAAGCTATCAGAGAGTATTAAGCAATAATTTCAGATTGATCCAGTTGTTGCCAGCTGTACAGTACAGTATATTATCTCTGTGAATGCAAGTGTGATAAATATAGCTGTTGTTAAGGTGAAATGATAGCTCCTTAACACAGCTGTGTCTGAAGGCCCTAACTGAAGAGAGACTACTAAATATTGCACTGTACAGATCGGTTCTATTACTGTTGTATCCCCCCCTCCCCATTCCCCCCTGCCATCGTACCTTTAGGTTATTATGGCATCAATTTAGATGTTCTAAGAAAATATATTGCTTCCCACCTCGCCTCTTCGATACTGAAATGGGTTGGAGGTTGATAGTAGGGAAGGAGATGTGAGGGGTAGACGAGGGTAATCCCTTTCCATATATGCGACTCGACTCTGTCATTTCAATTTTGCAATTTCATAGTCATCCAGGTCTTTCACCTGTGAAAATTGCTACTTTTGAAGTCTGAAGTAAGAAAGAGTTTCCATGGCGGAACTTACATAAATGTTTTATAAGGTTGCCAGATAATGATAATTGACAAGGTGGTGGGTAGATTCCTCTTGAAGAATACTGGTTGCAGGTGGAATAAAGATGGCTGGTCGGGTAATGTTTTTGACAGGCCATGGAAGCCATTTTGACTGCAGTCCTGAAATAGAGATTGCATTGGAAATAGGATCAGCCTGAGATATAAGTATCACAACAATGTAACCAATTGATTTTAGAGGAGACTGTACCTACTACATCTGCTAAAAATCATAGACGAGGACATTTGACTGAACTTTTACAAACTAATCAACCAGTAGGAATACTCCAGATTCTTTATATTTTATTAAACTACTGTGAAGCTGTGTTTGAAACATACATCTAAAACTTGATCAAATTAATTACAATGATAATTGTCTCTGAAATGACGGTCGCAGATTGTCCTTAAAAGTGACAAATCAGTCACCACTCACTAAATCATTTTGAATAGTGTGCCCTACATTTGGAATCAAACACTGTTGGTCTGAGACTGAGGATGGCCTAGATTCATGCTGGTGCTTTACAATGATTGAAGATTTAACTTCAACTAGCTTCTGAACAAACACAGACACATACATTGACAGAAGACCTGACTTCAACCACAAGCTCTAATCATTTCTTTTCCATATTATCGTATTTTATCTTCTGAATAATTGCATGAGGCAGTCTGGAGTCACACAGTCACACAAGGGTCTGATACGATAACGTTATTGTCCATTTACATGGATATTATTTTTGTGAAGTCAGCATTCAAATACACTAAACCAATACAATATAATACAACAATACCAGGAGGAATATACTGTATCTTCATCAACAAGTTATTATCTTCATTGTTTAGTGATCACTCATTTCTGTGAAAAAGCAGATGAGCAAACTTTAGACAGGTAGTCTGGTGCAAAGGTCCTACGCCTGACAACAGTAGCGTCCATAGCTTTTGGAGAGAAAAAATATCAATAACCAGCAAAAAGTCAATAGCCTAGCTCTCCCTCACCCTGAGAGACCTTGGAGGGTGTTTGTAGTCAACACTCTGTTTTTTTTTCTTCCTTTGCCGTTTCTGAAGGTTGTGTCTACACACACACACACACACACACACACATACTTGTGCATCCCTAGGTCCATCTCGAGTCTCTGCATTGCAGTAGGAAATTTCATCGGGGGTCTGTTAGCCTTGAGTAAATAATTGAAGATAGATAACCACATAGGCTTAGTGACACTCCAGTCTCCTACCAAATACTGCAGAGAGTTAGAAAGAGTAGGTTATCAGGGGATGTAAGCATCAAGCGTCTCTGACCTAGGATTAGGTGCTCCCAGTAAATGTAATATTATTAATAGTCTTCCTAAAAACCGATCTTAGATCAGCATGCTTGATTCATACAGCCCCATATCTCAAACCTGAATTAGCACACTTATCGTGCTTCCAGGTGCCTGGAATGCTGTAGCTTCTTCCTTTTTAGACATAGGTCATCGTTGTTTTATTTTAATAACTTCAGAAGAGTTTAGGAACTGGTGCAACACGAGTCAAACTGTTGTCCATTATTTTTCCTGTTCATCTGTGACAGAGAATGCTTAGCTTTCATTGAGCATCTCCTCAGCAACCATTCAGGGTTG